>NC_044500.1:46829557-46897057 GCF_902362185.1 Chanos chanos
GCATTCGTCTTGTTTAAAGACCTAACGAGGCATAATCAAGTTTTATTATACGGTTCCTCAGAATGCTGCAGAAAGTTCCATTGAACTGATTGGGCCATCCCAAAACTGAATGGCCGCTGCCGTTAGCAACGGATTTTGTGTTTCTGATTCACATCTTTCACTTATCGAAACGTAACGTCCGCAGGTAGCAATAACTACAACTTAACAGTTCTATTTGCTAGAGAGACTATTTTTCTCAGCGGAACCACGAAACGGCAGTAGAATCATTCAAATGAAATATTGTGTGAAGTTTCTTTTATCGTTTTGGTAAGTAACCGTATAATAAGCGGGATAATGTATAGTCCGCCGCTCATTATCGAAGAATAAATCAGGATAAGAGTAGCACGAATGCATACTTTTACAACTCGAGTACTCCTTCCCAGAAAAACTCTCGAGTTCTCCAGTACTCGTGAGGGCGTCTTGCATCAATTAATAGACTAGGCAACTCTGATGGTTGGTCACAGTACATAGAGCAAAGGATAAAATTAATGATATAATATGAAGATAATGCTTGGTCTTACGTCACGCAGTGGCGAGGTATGGATGATACCGACGACATTTTAACGTTATTGTTACCAACATTTTACAGTAGCCCAAGACAGAAGGTTCAGTCAACAAATTTGCTTTTGTTGTGGTTTGGGTTTTTTTGTTTGTTTGCTTTGTTTTGTTTTTGTTTTTTGTTTTGTTTTTTTTACATAAAATCTGCGTTTCCAAATTTATTCAGTTTAGAGTGGACGTAGTGTACCTGTTGTTATTGTGTTTATAAACATTTAGATTTAGCGGCTGTTTTTTTTTTAGTAAATTCGGAGAAACCTGGTCATCGTTAGTAGGCCTAACCGATTTAGGAATGAAAGTAGTCATATGTGCTTGCAACTTTTTTTTTTTTTTTGACAAAATGAATTTGTTTAGCCGCGTTAGTAGTAGCCTAGTCTATTATATGACAGCCTCGATGTTTTAGAGCCGTCCTTGAGAAATCCGTCCACAACTGTTGCACGTTTATTTCATCAGAACGACAACTGAGAAAGAAAATTTGTGCATTAAAATACAACAATAAAGCAAACAAACAATTGAGGCTCGCTTTTCTGCTGTCGCTATCCTTCCGCTATGTTTACCAAGGGCTTCAACTGGAGAGCGTGACAAACGAGTACTCGATGTTAATGTAGAAACTCGAGAATAACTGCTGGAGCACTCGAATGCTCGAGTACGTTTTGGAACCCCTACTTGAGGACAATGCAAGACCCCTCCACGGCGGGGGTCCTGTTCGTCCTGTTGGGATTTATTTTTCGACAATGACCGGCGGAGTATACATGATGCCTTACTTAATTGTAGGATAATGCAGCAATCTCGAAAACAAAGTCCAAACCAGGTCACAGTAATCCACAAAGCAAACAATTCCAAAACGTCAGGCAAAAGTTTGAGTAATCCACAAAGCAAACAAATCCAAAACGACAGGGAAAACACTGGTTGAGTAATCCACAAAGCAAACAATTCCAAAACGTGAGGCAATATACAGGTCGAGATTAACGGAGTCAGAATGCCGGTCTTCAGATATCAAACTGCACAAACAGGCTCAGAAAAACACATTGGTACAATCTGACAATGAGGGTACAGACACAGGACTGACTGACACAATGTTACCATTACTACCACTTCTATTATTACTACTAATACGACTGATAATAATAATAATGATAATGATAATGATAATATTAATAATAATAATAATAATAAACAAAGCAGTCCAGCAGGGCAGAGTTGGCATGGCAACTTGATCTGATCACATTAAATGCGTGGCTGTGAGCACTGATAGCATATATTGTGTCAATTGACCAAAGTGCAACTGAGATATAACCTCATAACCTGTTTGGCGGATTCGCTGCTGATTTCGAGAGAAGGGTCTGTCTACAGCCTCGCAGACTGCATGTCACACCCACCTGAGTAAACGACATACCCCCTGAGATAACTCCCTGGATGAATATGAGACGTCACTGGCCCCTAAACCTAACCCTTACCACAGCCCTAACAACCATAACCATAGTGGCTGTGTCATTTAGTAGGCGTGTTGTGTAGCACTGTGCCTCCACAGGCCTACTTGGATTTCGATGGACTATAACTAGGGTTGGGTCAGATTACATTGAAATGTAGTGTGTTACTGAATACAAATTACATGGCGGTTTTTGTAATTAGTCACGTAATCCATTGGATTACAAAATAAAAGTAATCTATTCTGAATACTTTTGGATTACTTCAAAATGAAACGCTGAAAATATTGCACCTTGTACTAAAAAAATGGACGTAGCGACAACAATTTGAGTTCCATATATTTAGTTCCATATATCCGTTTATTTGGTTTCCAAATATTCTTTTTTTCTCTTTAAACATCTCAAAACATTTTCAGTGCAAATAAAATGCATTTTGCATATTCAGCATTTACGACCCCCCAGTGGTGAAATGACAGGTGTTTTTTTGCACATTGTCAGGAAGGTGTCCCGAGTCCATATACCAAGTGTACGGTCTCAATGGCAGCCATGATAAGAGCTGGCCGAATTCTCTAAATGCTAAGGAAAGGTGCTTCAATACTTCCTTTCATATCTCCTTTAGCACAGGGTACACTGGACCATCCTTTACGAAAGGAGAGGAGATACAGGAGGTAGAGCAGTAGATTTGTAGTCCTAACATGTTATGCTTAACTTGCATAAATTTAACAATTAATTCCATACGGTCATACTAATTTGGATTCATGTCGATAAATATGAGTGGACAGGAGGGTGAGCATGAGCAACCGCTCTCAGTGTGACAACCATTTCGTTTCGCTGTCGTGACTGGTAGTCTATATTCCATTTTTATTTCAATTCCAACCTTGGTAATGAAATAACATTTTTCACCGGGTTGTCCACGTTTATATAGCCTGCATGAAACAACACGGTAAGAAGACACGGGGCGAAGTATCTAAGATGCACTTTTAGCGGTCCGTCTTCGGAACATTGTAGTTTCACCATTTCAATAACACCCACGTCAGTAACTTCTGCCGTCGCCGCCGTGAGTGCTAACCCTAACCCTAACCCTAACCCTAACCACGGTTGTCTTTTCCTAAGTCCTTATGAATTCTCCTTCCCATCTCTCCTTGACTTCATGATGTTTTTCCTCGAGGTAAAGGCATAGTGGTTAGGAAAGGACATAGCATGTCATTTTCTTGACTATTCAGATGCACTCTGGGTTTGGTGTCAATACATCAAAGCTTCGCTGAGATATGTCCTCACTTCCTGTCTGCCACCAATTTTGATTGGCGGTGACGATCAAATGGTTTCAAAAATGAAAGATCCATGTGATAAGTTTTGTGAGGCTTGGTCTGAAGAACATATGTACCGACTTTGGTGCAGATAGGACAACTGTAAAAAAAATTTTAAACGTCTCTGTAAAGTCCAATATGGTGACTGCATTAATGAGGTTGACATGACAAGTTGCCATGTCTCAGCCTTGGGAGCTCCCATGGTATCACCAGACACGTGGGCAAACCCATCAACACTTATTTGCCAAAAGACATTTTTGCAGCACCCCCGCAGTAGTCAGATGACACTTGGCCCCCAATAATAATAATCATCATCATCATCATAATCATAATAATAATCATAAAAATCATAACAATAATAATAATAATAATAATAATAATAACGACAACAATAATAATGACGATAATAATAATAATAATAATAATAATAACCATCATCATCATAATAATAATCATAAAAATCATAATAATAATAATAATAATAACAACAATAATAATGATGATAATAATAATAATAATAACCATCATAATCATAATCATAATCACAATAATAATAGTTTAAAAAAATCTTTTCAGCCTTCAGAGCAGTAACGGTGAAAATTTTTTGTAGGACTCGGAATCATAATTAATATCATTGTCATTAGTGGGAGTTGTGGTGATAAATATTATCTAATTTACTCAAATCTGACATAAATCACAAGGCACATGAATTTCCGCTATAATCTCCCTCTGTTTTAAGGTTAAGTGAGGACAAATTAGAATTACACACTTAACTCTGCGATCAGTGTTTTTGCAGAATCAGCACCCTCCCTTGTTTCCATTGCTACACAATCCTTGTATTGTGTACATGCCACACAAGTGGATTCATTCATGGAAAATTTTACTCAAGTCCTGGAAAAAAACAGGGGATGAACTTATGACTCTGTGCTTTACAGGTTAAAAATGACAGGAACCTAATTCAATAATGGGACATTTTTAACTTCAGCATTTTCCACACAGGAAGAGCACACCAGCTACGCAAAAGGCCTGACACCGCAAAAACCAGAGCGCTGAAGCATTGAACCGTAAGAAAGAGAAGGATGCATTTCTTCCACTCACATCTCACACAAACTAACACTACACCTCAGTAAGCCTACACCTTCTCCATGAGAGGAACTTGGTTTTCCGCCAGCAACAAAGCATCCTCAAAGCACTGATGCTCATTAAAATGAACTCAGGGTTTTCTGTAGGCACATATTCCGCACTGCCGTACTGGTCCTAAACTATTCTAACTGGAACAGTGGTCACCAGACAGTAGGGCTTCTGCTGAGGGACAGAATGACTGCGTTGGTACTCCTGCATATACAGTCCCACATCTGGAATGAGATCTGGCAATGTTTTTTAAAAATGTACAGTTTTACGACATTGTTTAAATAATAAAACAAGACTGATGTTTTTTTCTTTAATGTACAGTGTCTGTTGGGTTTGTGTGTTGTACTTTTTCAACAAGAGAAGCCTATGAGTAGGTTACAGAGGTTCATTGTTGTGTATTCCTCCTGTATAAAACTGCGGCTGTCCTATTCATCTGTACCTTTCCCTGCAATGACTCACTCATTCGTTAATAAGTCCGCTAATGACTGGACTGCTTGTTCAAAAGTCATCCTCCAGAGACCGCAACCCAGTGTCTGCCAAATTTGTGTTGACCCCGTGCACTACATTTAACATAACACTTAATTATTCACAATATAACTATAACAAAATACATAACACTGAACGCTAAAATTACATAATTGGAACAAACTTTTATTATGTATTTATGTGTACTGGCAAAGCCACTTATCAATACTAGAAAAGGATTGAAATTGTACATTACAAAACTGGAACATTTTAAGCTTAATACTGACAATTTAAAAGAGACAAGAACTGGGTATTCAGACAAAAAAAAATACACAATAATTCACTGCTGGACCAAACCAAAAACTAAGAAAATATATCATTCAGTCAGTAAGTTAGCATTACACTGTAATCGAACCTTTCGTTATAAGATGTGGTAAAAGATGGAGGTACATTTTCACTTTCACAAAAGGCCTCACAGAAAAAAATTTAAAACATTTCTACAACGATACGTCGTACAACGACACATAGTAAATATATTAACAATCCCTATCTGATAGGTGAGGAAATATGAAGTGAGTTCATGGTTTTATTTGCGTACATGTCTGTATACAAGTTGACACTGCTGCACTTTAATCGTTTTTGTTTTGTTTTGTTCCTTTTTTTTTTTTTTTAACATTTTTTCGTATAAAACACCATCCTTTCTGATGCTTGGGGTGTGACTGCGTGGTTATAGGGGAAGCTCAGTGAACAGTAAGCCTGAGTGAGGTGGTTCCCACTGGGAGATAAAATCTCAGGCAGTCCCTTTAAGAGAATGATCTGGTGAAATTGGAGCTCAGCGCTCCAGCCAAAACAACACCGCCTGGCAGGGGTGTCTCTCTCTCACACAATAAATAAATCTAAATAAAAAAAAAGGAAACACGCTTTCAATCCTCAGCTAAAAAAATATAGAAAAACGGACATCTGCCAAATCAGTCAAAGCATTGAGTGAAGGAGGTCACTAAACCTTCCTGCTTGTATGCAGTCTGTGTGACATTTCCATGCTGTGTTGTCCACTCCTGTTGAGACTGCCCCAGTCTCTGTCCCACTCTTTCCTTGTCACATCATGCTCTATATTTAGGGTGCACCGCCTGGAGGGGGCCACAGCAGGGACTGAGTAAACACATTCTCTCTCTCTCTCTCTCTCTCTCTCTCTTTTTTTTTCGGTGGCAAAACCGTGACAGTGACAGTGCGTTAAGGGTGCTGTTAAATGGCCGCTCTGCCTACTCAGAGGACAGACTCCAGGACAGGACTCTGGTATGGCTCTGTGTTGAATGTGCAGGTTTTTTTAACGCAGTTGAACTGTCCCTGTCTCTGTGATCAGTACGCTGGCTGGCTTGGCTGACGCCCAGTCCCATGTGGACCCGGGGGCGTGGGGGAGCCGGGGTGGAGGGTGCTTGGTCTGTCCCTGTGGAGTGGCATTGATTTTGACTGACTGGTAATGGGTGAAACACGCTGGTACATTAACTGGTGCGTCATGAGCAACCCTCAAATGCATTCAGAAAAACAAACAGTTTGAGGACAGCGACTGTGCAGGTTAGAGAGGGGTTAATGTATCTGGCAGATCTCAAGGATATTACAGGGTCCAAACGTGTTTTAATGGACTGAATGTTAACTGCATGAGTGGCAACCGTTTGAGCAATAACAACATTAACATTTATCATCATTATTGTTTATTTATGGCGCACATTTCATGCAATGTTTTGCAGCTCAAAGTGTTTTACAGTTCGAGAGACTGTAAAAACAGCATAAATAAAAGTAAAAACGCACACACGATGAAAAGTCAAAATAGTATCAGCATCAAATAGCAAAGAGAATTAAATAAGAATGGAACGGCTTTAGATTAAAGACATTAACCAGATATTATAAACACAACAAATGTAATATGAAAAAAAACCAAATAGACAGCGATGAAACTGTATTTTTTTTCTTTTTTTTAAAGCTGACTGAAGAGGGGCGGGGCTGAACCTGTAAAGATTGTTCGATATGGTTATTACATAGAAATAACTGTCATCAACGTTTTCCAAACATCTGTAAAATACAAAATATCAGTCAATACAGAGCTGTGGATGAATATGTAAACATTGTTCGATATGGTTATTACATAGAAATAACTGTCATCAACGTTTTCCAAACATCTGTAAAGTATAAAATGTCAGTCAATACAGAGCTGTGGATGAATATGTAAACATTGTTCGATGTGGTTATTACACAGAAATAACTGTCATCAACGTTTTCCAAACATCTGTAAAATACAAAATATCAGTCAATACAGAGCTGTGGATGAAGCCACACTAAAAGCTGATGAAGTAAGACCCAAATGGTGTTGATGCAGCTTGCTAATAAATAAAAGTGGGCAGACATATTGGACTATCATGCAAATACCCAGAATGAACATATAACAAAAGTCGTTTTTCAACTTTCTTTCCTCTTGTCTCGCAGACAAGGTTTTTCCAGCCTCCGGGATTACTTCCACAATGTCCCAGATCTGGGGCAGGTTCATTTGAGTTCAGAATTTTGCATTATCCTTCTGCAGAATCCACTTCTACCCGAACCCCAGGAAATGGATCTGAGGGCCAAGCACGGGCTGGGTCTGCTGGATCAGCTCAACAGGATGCGAGAGACCGAGCAGCTGACGGACGTGGTCCTGGTGGCGGAGGGCGTCACTTTCCCGAGTCACAGAGTGGTCCTCTCCGCTTTCAGCCCTTACTTCCGGGTGATGTTTACGTGCGGCCTGAAAGAGTGCGTCCACAGGGAAGTCTTCCTCCGCGACATGCCGGCCAAAAGCCTGGCCCTGCTCCTCAACTACATGTACAGCTCCAAACTGCCGCTGTCCAACGAGAACGTGCAGGGCGTCTCCGTCGCCGCGTTCCTCCTGCAGATGGACGACGTTTTCAGCCGCTGCCAGGTCTACATGACGGAGAACATGGATGCCTCCAACTGTCTGGGGATCTATTACTACGCCCGTGACCTGGGCGCTGAGGAACTGGCCGACCAGGCGCAGCGGTACCTACGTCAGCACTTCACCGAAGTCTGCCTGACCGAGGAGGTGCTGGAGCTGGAGGCCCATCAGCTTGGAGTGCTGTTGAGCTCAGACGATCTGAACGTGTCGCGGGAGGAGACCATCCTGGAAGTGGTGCTGCGCTGGGTTAATCACGACCAGTCGCTGAGAGGAGAACGGGCCCGGCACCTGGCGGAACTCCTGAAGAAGGTACGACTGCCCCTGGTGAGCCCTGACTACCTACGGGAGACCCTGAAGAGAAACGTGGTGCTGTTAGCGGACGCAGAGTGCACACAGATGATGGAGGAAGCTATAGAGGCTGCCGAACTCCACCCGAACGCTACGCCCAGACGTCTGAAGCTCAGGTACGGGATGGAGACCACGGATCTGCTGCTCTGCATCGGGAATGACGGAGGAGGAATACGTTCACGCTACAGCAGCTACACCGACCGGAGTTTCTGCTATGCACCATCCACTGGGCGCACGCATTACATCACTTCCCCTCGCTATGGCGACGCCCTCGGGTATGTCTGTACCGGGGTTGTTACCGAGGGAAACGACATCATCGTGTCTGGGGAGCTGGGAGCTCGCAGGATGGCCAGACAGAAGGACAGGAACGTGGAGATTTTCAGGTGAGGAGCCCAGAGAGAGAGAGAGAAATGGGGTTTACTGGGACGATTATCAAGGGTTTAGACGGGATATATGAAAAACCCCTAGACCCATACACTCCATTACCTTTGCATTCAAGTTACCTCTTTGTTTTTGTACTCAAAGGGGATCACCATTTCCACTATTTCCATGTCCACAAGTGAGCAGTTTTTAGTAGTGTGCACGTTTGTTTGCTTTGAACTTGACTTTGAACTTGATTAGAATGATAAGGAGAGCGTGGCTATGTTTCTCCTCATTTAAAGAGGTTTTGAGGATATGAAATAAGACTAGTTTTCTTTTGTTTGTGGATGTGGTGCCATGATTTTCAATACCATCTCATTTGCCAAAGTGGATCATTTTGTTGCTTTCTAACCATTGCACCTACAGTTGAGAAACCAACTATTTGATCTCTAATTGAACCCTGTTAGCTTTCTCGTTTGGCTTTAAAAACATCACACATCAAAATACTAAATGCAAGAACTCCTTAATAGCTGACACATATCCGTAATTAATATTCAACTTAATATCTCAAATACCCATGTGACTGTGATCGTAATTGTGAATCCTTCTCCATGTGGTGTTTCCAGTTTTCCATCCAGTCGATGCTCTGCACATCCAGAAACACTTACAGAGAATTACATATAATCTTTTAACTCAGATATCCAGATTAACTCAGATATTTCCAAAATCCCACCGACTGATCCTTTTTTAAGTTTTCATCTCCTGTCTGGGCAGGTATAACGTGGAAGCCCAGGGCAGCTGGAAGCACCTGTGTTCCGCCGAGTACCGTGACTCGTACGCGTTAGGTTCTCTGGGGGAGAACCTGTATTTGCTGGGGGGTCAGATGAAGTTGAAGAATCAGTACCTCATCACTAACTCTGTAGAACGCTGGTGTCTACAGGGAGGGCCTTGGAGGAGCGCCGCCCCCCTGCCTATGCCTCTGGCCTATCACAGTGTGGTCCGACTCAAGGGCCGCCTCTATGTTTTGGGTGGGCGAACCCCACAGGTAAAAGACATTGAGAGGGTGGGAGTGAGGGAACAGGAAATTGACTGACTGTATATATAACACAAAATGACTGAATATGTAATGTAGAAACTCTGGGTTGACAAAGTCTTTGGCTAATGATTCGTCTTGTCTGGTGTTGCATCTTTTTCATATGTAATTCACACACACTTTGTGATATAACTGGTCCACTCAAAAAAAAAAAAAAAAAATGAATGAAATGTAAATGTGTTGAGTAGCATCAAAATGATATTATTCAGGAAAAACAACTAAATTATACTATTTAGAAGCTGCCCATCTCATTTAAGCGGAGTTTGTTGTCATAACTGGGCTAAGTAAATCCAACATTTAATGTTTTGGTGTGTTCCTTGATAGACAAACAACACAGCAAAGGCAAAAGTGCTAATAATCCAACACTATCCGTGTAAGCTCTCTCCATGCTCTCATTCTCTCTCTCTCTCCCTCCCTCTCTCTCTCTGTGCACCTGTTCTGGCCTGTCTGACGGGTGACAGACATACAAAGATGACGAGGAGCCAGACCGTATGAGTAACCGCTTGCTGGAGTACGACCCAGAAACCAACAAGTGGGCAGAACTGGGCCCAATGAAGTATTCCAAATACCGCTGCAGTGCTGTGGCGCTGAACGGCGAGATCTATGTTCTAGGTGAGTGACACGATAAGCCGCGTTAATACACTGGAGAACCACTGTTCCATAACAAAACATACTAGCCAAACATACTAGCCAATCGCTGTATCTCAAAAGAGCACTTGGACATTTTTTTTCCAGGTAGAACTCAGCCCGTATTCAGATAGGAAGGCATGATACTAACAGGACCAATAATGATATAAATATCAATAATCATAGGACCAATTATCATTTTAAAAACACTTGGCATAAAACAGTTAATATCTTCTCGGGTTCATGTCGCACTCAAATTTCCATGCCTCAGTTCTTCCAACAGAACACCTTCCCTAGAACCTAAGTGATGAATTTAACCCACTACGTGTACTCACCCAGGGGGCATCGGGTGCGAAGGGGTGGACCGGGGCCAGTCCCGCCGTTGCCTGGACGTCGTGGAGATCTACAACCCAGACGGAGACTTCTGGAGAGCGGGTCCACCGCTGCCCTGGCCTCTCCTGTCCCTCCGGACCAATGCTCCCAACGCCGGGGTGGTGGACGGGAAGCTGTACGTCTGCGGATACTACAAAGGAGCAGGCAAGCAGCTACCGGGCACGGTTAATCCGTCTGCTTCAAAACAGGGCTCCGTTTGGGTTTTTTTAATCATTTCAGTAACTTACCTCCCACTGTTTTCAGTTCACAGTTTGCAGGTTTGAAAATACAGCAAGCATTTATCACTGAATACACCTGAAATGTGCATGGATATTAACTGGATGCCATAGACTGACATTGCGCATACGCAAACTGCAGAGCAGAGCTGAAGCAGAGGTCTGCCTGTAAGTGCTCACCAAGGGCTGAATTCCTCATCTTATTACACTACCTAACTGGAATAAAGCTAATCAAATACGGGAAAGAACAGTGGTGTCATGATGCAACCGCTATAGAATGCTATAGAATGCCATGGAATGCCGTAGAATGCTATAGAATGTCATAGAATGTTTAATGCCACAATAGCAGCTGACACCTGAGGATCTTTTATCTGTATAATGCATCAGCGTTGAGTGCAAAGCACAATAAAGTTTAGCACTCAGGCCTCAACTAGTTTGCAAAAAACAGTAACTCTATCACAAAACGACACTGGTAATCATTTACTCTGTTTACGCAAATAGATCGTTAGTTTTATTGTTAATCAAGGCGGATTAACGGGAACAGGTGGAAATTAATGATGGATTTAAAGGGAAGGTTTGTTCCTCCTGTCTCTGCTCACCAGCTGCCACTGGATTGTAAACACAGACAATGATTTTAAAAATATGTTTTGAGAAACAGAACTGAGATAAGGGGGTAATTGGTCCACAACTGCTCTATCTCTAAAAACATACCATTGCATCAGCCCCCTAATGAAATGCAGGTCCAGTGAAACTGGCCGGTGGTGGCTGGTGAGCTGGAAACAGAGGAGGGAGTTTGTGTGCTGTAGCGAGAGCTACAGCGTGAAATTGTTTAACAAGGATGGCAATTATCTTAACACGTATTGGAAACCTAATCCCTCAATGTGTTTTACATTCTGGCTTTCTAGTGTAACGAAATTCAGATTTAAAAAGCGGAAGTTAAGTTATTGAAATCGATCTCAATTTCTGAGAATAAACTTTGTTAGACTTGACCCAGGGCAGGGGTTATTTCCCTGACAACCTGAACACATCTTTTTCCTCAGCTCAATATCTATGAATACAGCCAAGGCTGGGTCAGATAAAACATAAAGAAAATGTTCAGTAATCCTTTATTTTCACATCTTCTTTCCTCAAACACTACACACGTTTAAAATAACTCTGTAGATGGATGTTTGACAAATTTGTCATAACTGTCAGGACTTTAAAAATCTGCATCCTTACAGGTGAAAATATAAGATGGTGAGAATATAAGAGGTTGAGGTTTGCGTGTGTTAAAGGGCACGATGAGGAAATGGAGAAGAAACGAAGAATTAGAAAACCCCTCGTTTCAACTACTGCCCCCCCCCCCCCCCGTTTCAACTACTGCCCCCCCCCCCTCGTTTCAACTACTACCCCCCCTCGTTTCAACTACTGCCCCCCCCCCCCCCCCCCCCCGCCCCTTGTTTACTCTTACACAGAAGGATCCCTGATTCGAATTCTAAATCTCAACAGCACAACTCAATCTTCTGTCCTCCCCAGATCGCCACGACAACATCACCAAAGACATCCTGCAGCTGGACCCATGGGAGAATGAGTGGACGGTGGTGGCGAGACAGGTCCTGATGCACGACAGCTACGACGTCTGTCTGGTGGCTAATCTCAACCCCAGGGGTCTAATGCCACCCCCTGCAGATCTGGTGGATGAATGAGTCCCAACAACCCACATCCCCTCCACCACCCCCCTTCCCACCAACCCCAAACCCCCCCCTCCCCAAACTGCACTGGAGAGGACAGAAACACTAAACGTATACTGCAGGGGTGCACAACACACAGCCCATGGGCCAGACATGGCCCGGTGAAACACTCTACTCTGCCCACCGGTGCGTGTGCCAAAATAAACACCTTTTTTTTAACACAGTTTTCAGTTAAACGTAGAAACACTGCCACCTCGTACTTGTTTTACAATATTTTAATCTCCGTCACATTGTCATGCAGCTCATATTTTTGCTGTCTCACATTTGCTACCCTTTTATGTTCTAATGTTTTCCCTTTGTTTTCCCAACACCGAGGCCTCTGAAAGAATTTCATCCATGTTCGTTTGCTCAAACACATATTGTGAAATGTAAGAGGTCATGTGATCAGCAATTAGCAGACAATTTCTCTTTTTGTTGTTGTTGTTGTCATCACGCATCGTCAGAACTTCAGGCAACATATAATTGACAACCAATGTCATGACAGCAGACTAGATTATCTCCAAGTTATTTCAGTGCTAACATGTCTATGTCAAAACCAAGTACGAGTAATAAAACAAAAGGTTTATCTTGAGCATGGAGGATTTAACCCTAACCCTGGACATCAACGTTTTTTTTTTCCTAATGAAATCCTGGCAATCATCTCACGAGAGCCAAACATTAACCAGTTGTTGTCAGAGAGGCTCTGCATTATCTCTGACCGACCAAGACATGTTTCATATGTAACTGACATCAACACAAGTAGAATAATTCTATATAAGAAACTGATCTGGTTAAGACAATAAAAAAAAAAAAAAAGTCGTGGTCTGAGGTCCAGAGATGGATGCTGAACTTTTGTGGCCCTTTGCTGGAGTCGTCTTTGTGAAATAGGCCCTTTCTAAAACATAAGTTGTGCCCCCCCTGCAATAGTGTTTCATTACAGTTCATTCAAAACAACCTAAAGTATGAGTGGATATTGTATAATGCTATTAGCCAATCCATAATCTAGAAAGTAATTCATTCATTAGGACTGTGTAAAAAAGCCTGTTCGTGTCCCAAAGATCTTACACTTAAAAGTACTTTAATGCATCATTGGAGCTTTGTAAATATAATTTAGAATTGTTTTTAGTTCTTTTTTGTTTGTTTGTTTTGTATGCAGTAGTTAAACATTTATTGTGTGTAGTTTAGCGTTTAAATAATGTACTTTTGCTATTTGACGGCTCGTCTTAGGGTGGGATTGAACCCTGCACAGCGTATGTTAATGCTAAACAGTTACAATTTTCCCATCTGCAAAACTAATGTGACTTTGAGATTGGAGAAATAAATTCATGGGGTTTTAAAATGCCAGTTACAGTGCTCACTGTAAGAGTCTGCAAGAGATTTGAGATCCATGAATTTGTTAACTGTTTCCTTTGTGCAAGCGGATCTGAAAAGTGTCTGTACTGTTCGTATTGTATTTCCCTGTAATGGCTGTGTTAAAGTGCACTGGGCTGAATGGCAGTGAATTAAGCTGAATGTCCAGAAGAGCAGACTGTAGGCTCATTTAGAGGAGGGCCAGCCTCTTGCACAGAACAGAAACGGAATATTTACATGTTTGACACACATGACCTCACCAGCACTGGTGAGGGCCACAGATACTGTGCTAAAAACAGCTCAGGAAACACAAACTACACCGTCATCGGACAGTCCCAATGCTACTTGAACTAAATACTACCATGTGTCATGTAAGTCACTTGTGATACACTAAGTATCTTATCTTACATTTGATTGTGAAGAAGAAAAAAAAAAATTAAAATGGCTCCAGTTTTTTCCCCATCTCCACTGCCTCTGTCTTTCTCGTCATCTCCTTTGCACAAGCACAGTAATGAATAACTAAAGTAGTTAATAATAATGGTAAGTCATAATAAATGAAGACAAACATTCCACATTTCATGTTTAGGGTTATATATTTCAGAATTGTTTAAACAGTAGCTAAGAATAACAAGACAAAAGTTTGCGCAAGCACTCAGGACACAGAACGGGATTGGCAGAGCTCAATCTGAGAGTCTCTGGTCCATAAACTCGGTCGAACAAAACTTCACGTCTCTAGAGACCACACTGCGAGCAAACTCGGTAAGAGTTGCTGTCGCATGTCAAATGCTCCGGTCACTCTCAATCGCTGTCGATGTCAAAGAGCTGCCAGAGCCCCCTGTCTGTCTTTATGACATCGCTTCCCGGCTGCTGCACTGCCTGTCCCCACAACGCCTCCTTAAAGACCACACTGTGGTGAGAGCTGCCCGTGTTCTGGGAGCGGGCACACATGGCATTAGGGTGCCCTCTCTTGTCAACGTGTGTAGCCATGCCACCGTGCGGGAGTGCCGCGTGATTGTCTGGAACAGCTCTGTGAGTGTGCTGACCACACAGATTAACTGTAGCCAGAGGTACCCGCAATCGATTTTCCTTGAGCCCTTGGCTGCGATGGCTGAGCTCCAGTGTGTCCTCATCACACTTTGTTTTGTTCTCTGTTCTCCTCTGTGGCAGAACCAAGGCTCTCTTCTTCCTCCTCAACGCCTGAGATTTTCGTGCCCTCTTGGTGGGTTTCTTTTGTTTGGACACGTCAGCAGTTCCCGTGCTCTTAGGCTTGGCTACTTCTCCCCTGTCACCAAAGGCGTTTAAGGGTTTGCCGGGAAAGCCACCCTCTGAGGCACTGGGCGGAATGCAGGAGCTGATGGTTATCTGTCTCACTGCATAGCTCTCTGTTGGGTAGTGCAGGGAAGGTGCTGGTGCAGCAGGTAGGGGTCCTCCTCCGCTGATAGCAGTTGAGCGTGTGCAGTACGGCCTCTGCCAATTGCTTTTTCTCATCTCTTCCAAAGCATTGTGGGTACACTGCTGTTCTGCTGGGGGTAGGCACAGGACACACAGAGAGTTTTCTGGCTTCTCAAGACTGCCTCGTGTGGCAGAACAGGGTATTTTTTCTCCAGGTTGGGGCAGAGCATCGCCAGACAAGTGCATACCCTCAGTGTAACGTTTTTCCTCTGACACAACACAGAATCTCTCCACCAGCCCCGGAGACGTCTGTACCGCGTTGTCTGTCGATCTGACGGGATTCAGATCCACCCTTTGAGTGTTCCGGGACTTCAGGGTTTCGAGAAAGGACAGGATTTCTCCGAGCATACTTTGCTCCCTGCTCTGCTCCTCTTTCATAGATTCTAGATCCTTCTGCAGGTCACACAGACGTGAACTCAGGTCCTTTATAGCCGAGGTCGTCTAAGCAATTAGAAAAATGATTTAGAGAGTACCAAAGAGGAACTTACACACATACAATTTTAAAGTAAGCTATGGAGCCAGCTAGCACTGATAAATTTACACAAAAAACCCCCAAAAACTTTGATATATGAATGAGTTTTGTATTTGAGCGCTAAAAAGCTATATTACTTTGTCGAAATCTGCAGCTGTGCCTCACTCTGTCTCACCTGGGCCTCTCTCTCTCCTATTTCTTTCAACGTTTGGCTTTGGATACTGCACTGATTTATTACTGCCTCAAACTGAGAGAACATTCCCTCCTTCACACTGACCACGTTTCCCTGTACTGCAGTGCATACAAATGACAGAATATTAGCCAGATCCATACAAATCAGCGCAGATGTGGAACAACACTGTCCAACAGATACTGTAACTGTGGGCCTGAAAGAGACAGAGCTGTCTTTTCACTATCGTTTTTTTTTCTTTCTTCTTTTTTAATGAATTTGCCTGTTTTTAAAATGTGTTATTCATGTTTGTCATCAGTCCAACACTAAAACCACCTCAGTGTCTGTGTAATGCACTATTTGTGAGTTATAGCAACATTCAACTGAATCTTTACAATGACCACCCACCCGCCTCCCAATGGAATATCACATTGGTTGATGCTGTCCAGCTGCCCTGTTCAGAAAACTAACAGCTCTTTCTACATGCTGCTTTGCCATTTTTAACTTGAGAATATTTTATCAACTGAGAATTAAAAAAAAAAAAAACCATATGATAACTTCATAGTACCAGTACCCCATTTTATGAAAATGGACATACTTGTTTTTGTAAAACCGTCTAATCCTTCTGTTAGGTATGTTTTGACAGAGTCACTGCTCCCCTCCAGGTGATTCAAAGTCAGCTTCATCTAAAACAAAATTCAGTTTCTCAAAGATTAACCTCGACAGCGAACTGATTTAATGTATGGTCTAATAAAACAGGAACTCAAAATCACTTTGAGGTTCATTCACTCACATTTTCCAGCAACTCATTCTTCAGCTGCAGAAATCCATTCTTGTAAATCTCACTAAAGGTTAGAAAGGGAACATAATTCTTACCATCAATATTTTGTGCAAAAAAAAAAAAAAGAGAGAAAACCTAACAGATACAGCCTGACCAGAGCAAATGAACTGAGGCCAGATAATCAGTGAGAATATTCACCTCTCAAATTTCTCCTTTGTCCTCTTCTTGTCCCCCTCAAACCGGTCTAAAATACTAATAGATTTGGCACTGCTGTAATTTGGAGTTTTGCCATCTCCTCCAAACAGAAGAGGTTTAGTCTGATAATTTGTTGAGATTTTTGATTCAGTCGCCTGTGAACCATTGACAAGCATGTCATCACTCTGCTCACCATTCAAAATCTGTCAACAGATTCCATTTCACAGTGGACAGCGTTCACGAGCCGAATGACTAATGACAAAATCTGTCAATCATTTTATCGGCTATGGACCATGCACCGAAGAGAAAACCAAACGTGTGCAGTTCTGTACCTCTTGTGAGTTTTGTTGGGAGGCCCTTGATGGGAAACCCAGGTCCTGTGACAGGCCTTGTGAGTTTTCAGGCCAGAACTGAGAGCCAAACAAAAACTGTGAATCTGTCAGACTGGAGTAGTCACCTGTCACACCCGCTTTGCTGCATGCCTTGGGTCCACTGAGGAGTAAAGATTGGAGTCACTATTGGATTGGAGTAACTTTCTCTTCGGCACAAACACTCTGACTTAATGGCAGGACAATGTGCGATTACAGTAGTTTAAATCATATGTTATTTCTTTCACAAATTTGTAAGTTATGACAAATGTAAATACTCTTAGTCTTTAAATAAGTTATTTTTAGGTGTAGTAATAGCTATGCTGGCAACTTGGGGAAGTTGGATAGTTTACATTTGGGTTTTATACACAGTACTGTTAGCCTCATTAAATTTACTGGACGGACCAATTACCCCCTTATCTCAGTTCTGTTTCTCAAGACATACCTTCAGAATCATTGTCTGTGTGTACAATACAACCCCTTTTCATTCACTGAATCAAAAAGGAATATCTGCGGGGTGTCCCAGAAAGTAGGTTTAGTGAAAACTCTGAGTCAGCTGATTCAGAGCAAGTAGAAAACCTCCTAATAGAAGAGCCCTATGGCTTTGTTTTGACAGGAGAATGAGGCCATAGAGCTCCTCTATTAAAACACTTTTTCCTAAACCCGCTTTCTGGAATACCCCCATGAACATGGCAATGTTTTCATACATGCACTAATTACTAGGTTTAAATTCGCTCTGTGTTATGCATTTTGCAGGATGTCAGTTTACACCAATAGCATACCTCGATCCTACTGGAACATTTAAAATGTCCTTTATGTTCCACAAGTTGGGCTTCATTTTCTCGTGTATCTGTTACATTTATAATAAAAAAAGAAATCACAATTTGTTAAATATAAAGACAAGTCAGCTGTTGTAAAACTTTACTGAAGTACACTAAGATACACTTTTTGATTGCGCTTTTTAACGTTTCATGAACGCACAGTACTTTACAAAAACGCTAACTAGCTTATCAGTTTGCCCTCACCAAGAAAGCCGTCTTTTCCTCGGCTAACTTTTATCGCATACAGTAGTGTGGTCAAAAACAAGTAAAGCACTGAAGATATTTTTATACTTAAATAATTAGGCACAGCATTAAATGCCTCCTGTGTTCTACTCTGAAAACAGAACGATTTAATACACCTACCAGGCTATAAAAGTACACGTTTTGAATGGTCACTTTCTGGGAGTTGGCATTTTAGCTAATGATCTACATCTGTGAGGAGAGCAACGGTTTTTCATCAACGTTAAAACCAGTTCAAATCGTTAAACATGTTCTCGTGGTAATAAGGTGTCTATGCACGTGGCCTTTCTCTAATATTTAAAATGTTCCGTTGAAGAATCAGAGACTAACATAAACAAGAAATATATGAGGACAACCTTCATCAACAGACGAATGAACCATGTCTTATTTACGCAGACATAAAGTAACGTGCGTACGTATCAGGAATTCGGATAAACAATTGGTACTCCAAGAAAACAAAGCGTAAACACTGACTACAGTGCGTCACAATGTCAAACGACTACACTGTTCACCGTGCATGCTGATTCCTCGTGGATGCGTGGGCTACCACAGTGATGTCTGGAGACGTTATTGGTTCTTGGGTAACGTTAAGTCATTATTTTTGTTTGTTTGTTCGTTCAAGTTCATTGATAGGCTTTTGTTATTTTTAACATGATTGACATAGCAGGAGCCGGACTTGCATGAATGTCGTTCTAATATTATGTCACGCCTGTTTTGATCCCTTGAATTAATTAACACGACGCAAGAAGTCAAAACCCAAGTTAACTATATATAAGTAGCATGTGGGAGTAATGTGCCACAAATTAAATTCTACAAATATCTATGACTAGTTCCCTAGCGGCTTCCATGGACATTTTCGAACCAAATTCAGGAATGACTTCATTCAGCAGTACAGGATTGCTGCTCGCCCTCCTCCACCTGCCAAGCTACTTCGGCGACTCCAGGTTGACATGCACATTCTAAATGCACCACCAGATGATGCTATATAACCCTTATTGTAACTTGGGTCCCGACAGCACAAAAAACTAGATTGTGTCCAACACCACTGGAGATTTTTGATGACGGCTACATTCAGTTTTTAATCGTTTGTCTTTGTTTCGCTCACTGAAATAAAATACGGCTTTTTAGATAATGAAAACAGGGATGGTTTTTTACCGATAACTTGTTTTTTCGCGTCTGTCTTTTAGGAAAATCCCAGGAACCACTTTTTCTCCAAGCTTGACAATCGGGGGTTAATCCTCAGCTGCGATGGGTGCCACGAAGATGTAAGATTTTAACTGAATCCTGAACAATTCCTCTGGAATAATTCAGAGACTCTTCACAGTTTTGTAAGAGCACACAGATGGGATACAGATACATGATAGTTTGCATTACCTGTGCGATAACAGGATAACCACTAACCGGACGTTAAATGCCGGTGTATTAAATTGCTAATGAATTTGTATCTCTTCCTCACATTTAGAATGTGCCAAAAGAGGGATCGCACACCCAGTATGTCTGTACCCCCAAAGGCAACGATGCAACATTCAAACGTGAGTTGTTGTCATGGATTCCCCTAAAGGAGGAGCTCGCTACGAGTGGACCACCTCTAAGCGTGTACCATACCACTTATTGCCGGGAAAAAACATCTAACACAGGGACACTTCCTCGCGTCCAGCTGCCGCGGTTACTTCTGCATCAAGCTGCGAGTGAACCATATAATACAACATATCGCCATGCCTACTGTGATGGTCCAATCCCAGATCCAGTCAGAAACACACTGACAGCGAAATCATGTGGAGAGTCATCCTTAAAGATAGCTGCCACCAGCAAACAAGCTTTACCCAGGGTCCGACAGGATCTGCCTTCCTTTGCACCTCTTACTGTGTCTGATTGTCTTAAATGGTCCCATTTACCAGAGTGTGGGTGAAGGAGGTCAAAACAAGGGATTGTGTCAGTATAAATAAAGGAAGAAGAAATTTAAGATGTTTTGATTTTGTGGTTTTGTCCACGCAACTTGTCTCTGGACGCAGAGTAGCAGCGTAATCACTTAATCTGTAGGTACTGTAAACTCATACATACAGTTTAACTGTGTGAGAGTATGATCAAGGATTTTTAGAGAGCGTTTTCAGCATACTGCAGAGGAAGAACCTGTTGTCTGTTGAGATGTTTTGTATCTTAGCAACCAATGTGTGAAAGGTTTTGTTTTCAAATTAAAAGTCCTCGTTGTTGTCAGTATTATATGGGTTATGAAGATGTCCAAACTGAAAAAAAAAACTTTGCTTGTTTTACTGTCATATAGCATGTGTCACATATAATTGGTCAGTGGAGCGTGTATACACGAATTAATTTTATCTAGAGAACAGCAGAAAAGTGATGTGCTCTAGTCTGAATTGAATTGTGTAGACTTGGCACAAACAAACGCTGGAGACACGTTATACAAAATGCAATGATACATTGCATGTCAGTAAGACCACAAGTCCTTTGATTTTCGTATGTTCAAATATTAATTGTACAAACGGTAACTGAGCAGCCAGTACAGTTAAGCATGTTAACGTATGTCTCAATCTAAACAATTAAAACAAATAATAGATTTCTAAGCAAAATGTTTTGAATCGGTGGTACAATATTGAAAGGATCAACCTTCAGCATTCAAGAGAAAATATGGGTTAAAAATGGTCTCCATACAAAGCAACCAACCATTATAGCTAGTTTGTAAATTAAACTTTTATTTTGGCATTCAAGAGTCCAGTAAACAGGAAAGAATAGACTTAAGAGGGAGGTTATCGACGCCGACTTCGGTAACTTGTCATCTGTCTGAAGTTGTGTTTTGTTTCAAGGTAAGAAGGTGTTTTTATCTGTACAGTATACTTATTACTGAAAAGAAATTAGATTTTTTTAGTAAAGTGGGTGTTACATTTGTGTCCAGTTCATCAGTTCTTCCTTTGCGACTTGTACAGTGGAACAAAGTTCTTGGTAACATTAACTTGCTAGTTTTGTCCTCCGTAGTAATTAGGTCCTAACGACTTAAACTCCAGCTGGTTAGCTAGCTGTAAGTAGCTTAGTATCAGCTAGCTAACTATCGTCAACAAATGGGGGAGTTGCCTAATGTATCAAATTAACCTACTGTGAAATAATTTCACCAGACGAACCTGTTCAGAAGACTAGACGTCAAGTTTTAATGTCTGTGAGAAATATACAGTATGCCGAACGGGGATTAGACACCCATCTGTAATAAGCTACTTTAGGTGACACCAGCGTATCAACCTAGTGATGATGCCAATGAAGGGTGAGGGTGAAGAGATGTCCATGCAGTAGCATCTGCCATTAACGGAGTGTGACGCAGCGAACCCAAACAGTGTGATGAGTACGCATATATAATTAATATTTTCACGCGTAGCAACCTGGCAGGGTGTACACGCCTCAGCATACATATGAGCGAGTAACAAGACTTGTCGACTCAAAAAAAAAAAAAAACGTTACAAAGAAAAGCTGGCAGAGGCCACATCTGAGACCTCGGAGTCGTTCAACGAACACCTTCTGTCATGTGGTCGGAAAGCGATTTTGCATAACAACTCTGTATTGATCATCGCGCACTGATATCTAGGCAGAGTGTGTGTTAAGGGCGTAGCGTGCGTTCTGTGGATTCTATGCCTGGCTTGTTTACGAGGAACAGATAGGTATGGAAAACGGCTCAGCCGAAACAGGTTATCCAGGTTTTGCTGTGATTCTCTACTGACTTGATTCATGTGTATCTACAGGAGGGATTTCATCATGATCAGAGCGCATTACATCCTCATTGTCGGAGCTGGACTTTTTGTTTTTAAAATTCCACCTGGGAAGGTAATCATGTATTTCATTAGTCCGCGCACTGCTCTGAATTAATGATGATGTTAACGTGAACTGATATAACCTCACAGTACCACATTACTGTGGCGGAGCTTAGTCTGGTCATAAGGTGATGACTAATGTGTTGGCATTTCCTATGTAATTTATAGGCATTCTCCAAAAGGCAGCCTAAGTGTAAGGAGGGGAAAAAAAAGCAGTGTTCTTGATGCTCGACTGATGATTTGATTGGTTTAATGAGATGTGTTGTTTTGTTTTTGACTGTGTTCCAGGCTCTTCTGGAAAACACCAGCGACTGTTGTGGGAAAAATCAGAGAGTAAATGGAACTTGCCTGAATGCCACTCAGTGTGATTCAATGAGTGGGTACAAACATCCATTTATCTGCACCTATTCACTGGCCCTACATCTCTTCTCACATAGTTAGAGAAGTTAACATTGACTCTCGCATAAGTTATACAGATACCAAGCAAAGGTCTACAACAAACAGGGAAGAAAAAACAAAAACATTTTTTAAAGTTTATTATAGTGTGGGGTAAGTTCCGTGAGGGGGAACACATTCGTTATTTTTGAATGCCTTTAAACATGAATTGCCACTTTTCATAAATCCAGAGACTGTGATAGAGTGTAAAGGAGTTCAAATGTAGCCTGACTCATTGGGTAAATATTCTTACCCAGGCCCGTTCTATATAAGCATCTGTATATATAGCATGCAGTCACTTTTATTTTCACTCTTCCTGTAAAGAGCTATCAGTGCATTGGTCCCTCACTGACCTGAGGGACAGTCTGACTACAGCGTGGAGGATTTTCCAGTCATTCCTCACCCTCACAGGGATGAGGGTGTTGTGCTTTGTTCACCATCAGAGCATTAGAGTTAATGAGATTAAGGCCTTGCTTTAGCTGTATGCTCTAATGAAGTTAAATGTATGCAGATGGGTGTGGGTTAAGGCTTGCTTACCTCTGCAGTGTTATATGAAAGACTCACACACACACACACACACACACAGGCCTTTGTTTGCTTTGTAACCTGGAAATGTAGCATGAAATCGCTACAATGGAAAGCTCAGAAAACTATTAAACACATCAGGGTAGTAGTCAGCACATCATGGATCTTAATTAAACTCCACATGTACTTTAAATGCATTAAAATAACTGTATATTGTCTGTGGTAAGTAATAAGCTGTTACATGCCCCCCCCCCTAATTTATGCTAACAGTAAGTCGTGTGTTTGAAATAGTGTTTCGGGATTGTCTTATGTGGTCTGTGTCTAATTCCAGTGTGTCCACATGTTCTGGAGAACAACACTGTTGTATGTGTTCACTGTGACTCAGTCTTATCGGACCTGGAGAACTCCACAGCGTGCAACAACTGTGAGTGTTCCGTCAATTCAACAGTTGTCCATCTGGCCAACATGCCACATGACGTGTCAGTAAACAGACCGCAGGACAGTTAGCATTGCAGCGCTAGCACATGTAATATCTCTTTCCTCGTTCAGCTATTGAAAAAAAATAAAAATGTTGAAACAGTAAGCTTTGGTCTTTGTGAGACCTACAGCCCTATCTTTTTTTTATGGGGGGGGGGGGGGGGGGGGTGGACCGTGGCATTATTGTACTCATTTAAAATTTTTCCCAGATCACCTGCCTTGCTCTCCAAATACAGTAGAGGAATTACTGAATCGGCCAAGGACACAGTCAAGTTATGACTGAAGCTTTTCATATGCTGGCCAAGGACAGCGCGGCTCTTAGCTCCTCTGTTAACGCATGTCTCTAATTACTCTTACAGCAAGGACCAACGATCGCACCTTCATATCTACTGTGCTTAAGATTGGTGAGTTATTTCACTGCTGTAAAACCAAGACAATTTCCCTGCAAACCTGTTTGCGAAGAACGTCTGTAGTTGAATTTACCCGAACAGAGCAGGTTTTTCATGCACATGGAGAGATATCACCGCTCTAGAAACACCAGGGAGGTAACTCCAGATAGGGTTTGCTTGCAGTGCCTCAGTGCATTTAGACTGGTCACGTTAGGCTTCCTAGTGTGAAGCTGGAAACATGACATTCTCCCTTTATGCAGATAACAGTTGAGAATCATATCCTTCTTAACTGCTGTTGGATGCATTTTTTGTTTCACGTGAACAGTAAGAAATACTTGTGCCGTGTTTCGACTGTTGTTTGTTTGTTTGTTTGTTTTTTCCTGTTGTGGCGGAGGAGAAGGTGGGCCAGGTGTGGCAGCCTCTGTCCTTCTGGGAACTTTACTCCTCAGTCTCTTCCTCATCCTGTCTGTCGCCTCCTTCTTCTACCTCAAACGCTCCAACCGACTCCCCGGGCTCTTCTACAGGCGCAACAAAGGTGAGGATACAATATTCTCTGTGTAAACTGTATGTTTATGTAAGCATGTGCAAGTATATGTTACTGTGATTTTCATACACTTAATTTCTGCTGATGTGAGACTGAACATGTGCATGATAAGTCTGGTTTTGTCTTTTTTTTCAGCCTTCATATTCCAACCCAGTGAGGCAGTAAGAAAGTTTCCATTTTTTTGTCCTAATTCAGCTATGGTCTAATGCACATGTACATACAAATGTTATAGAGAAGAAATATGAAATTAAAATAATTTCATCAAATCTGATGTATTTTTGTTTGTTTGTTTGTTTGTTTGTTTGTTTGTTTGTTTGTTTTGTTTTGTTTGTTTTTCATTAGGCTGTCATGATACCTACGACCACATCTTCCGGTAAGTTAATTTTTCTTTTCTTTTTTTTCTTTTCTTTTCTTTTCTTTTCTTTCTGTTTAAATGTTGTACAGAGCTTGTGGAACATTTTGCCTAATGGCATTTAAACATTCATTCCTGAACTTTTGTCGTACTGATTTTGAATATAAGCTGTTCTTTATACACAAAGAAACTTTCCTAAAGAAAAGAAAAAAAAAAAAAAGTTGACGAATGCTTCACTCTTTTAACACTCAACTTACATATATGGTTTTAAATGTTGACATCAGTGTGACAAACCAGACCTCTTTTTCAAGACCCACATTGTAGAAAGGTCATCAGTAAAGTCTGCTTTTTCTTTGACATATGTTGTACAATATACATATGTATATATATGTGCGTGTGTGTGTGTGTGTGTGTGTGTATGTATGTATATGTGTATATATGTATGAATGTGTGTATGTGAATGTGTATGTGTATATATATATATATAAATGATATGTAACCATGCCAGTGAAGTGACTGGGAACATAGAAATGTCAGTATTGAGGTCAGTGCGTGTGGTTGGGTTAATGAGGGTCCTGCTTGTCTGTTGGAATGTGCAACACGCAGGACGGAAACCGAGATACGTCAGGCGAGAGAGGCCCTCGGCGACACCAGCCACCGGCGCCGCTACCATAGCAACGGGGGCTGTAACCAAAGTGTATAACGTGTGATAAGTGGGTGGGACTCAGCTACGCAGGCTGGCGCTGATGCAGGCGGCTTCTGGAATCTGCCAGTCCATCAGCGTTTCCTGGTCGGACCTTCTACCACTTTGTTTCCAGACCAGCTGTTGAATTTATTTTTCTTCTTCTTCTTTTTCTCTTGTCCGAGATGTGCTAGTGACAGTAAGAAGCTAGCATTAGCCTTTATACCGAAAGCCTGTTCTTTTACTGTTTTTCTTTCCAACTTCTTTTGAAGTAAAGAGACACGTATAGATATTTATTGTTATTTATTCACGTTCGTATTTCTTTCATTCCTCTGTTTGACTCTATGCTAGATAAGTGACCAAGAGTTTTTTAATGCACTATCAGAGCACTTAAATATTCTGTTGTTCAACATTCAGTTAGCAAGTCTCTTGTTTTTTGAAGATTTTTTTTAGTGTGTGATTTTACTCTCGTTTTTCTGTCATGTCTTTTCATGTATTTATTGATTATGTTTCATTTCTCGTCTTTTTAACCAATGATCCAAAAACATAAATTGCTTAGAGTTTTGTATTTGCACATAAGTGTATTTTGCTTAAAAAAGAAAAAAACCGACACATTTGTCCTTAAATTTACGAGACATCCAAACTGTATACATTATATGAAAAGGTCAGAGTATTACAATTGCATTTTCAAAAGTATTTTGTCAACATAATTGTGAAGTATTTTGAAGCAGTATCATCAAAGCAACAACCTTTTTACTTTCTTCTTTGTGTGTGTGTGTGTGTGTGTGTGCAATTCAGAAAGACAGAACAGCACTTTGGAGTTTTGTGTAAAAACATTTTTAGAAATGCCAGGCCAACTGGGCCAATGAGCACTTGAGTTTTTGAGCGGAAAAGATTTATTGTACACAGGTGGTTTTTATTGTCTGTCACATGTATGCTGGATTAGGATAATGGCTTTGTTATATTATTGATGTGTTATCCCTGTAGCTGACACATGGCGTTTACGGCGCTCTGAATCCGGGAAGGGACCAGATAAGAGCCTTTTCCTCAAATGTCACATGTCACATTGCTAGAAAGCAGCCAGTTTTTCAAAACATCATCTGCCTGACAGTCAACACATCTGTCTGACAGTTTGAGTTATGTTTTTTTTTTTTTTTTCCTCTCTCTCTCTCTCTCTCTCTCCCACAGCTGCACTACTGAAAGCCTGTCTGTGAACTGGTAATGGTTACGCCAGTCTTCGTCTTATTGCAAAGTTAATACTGGAAATTTTAACGCCAACATGACAGAATGAACAGGATGCTGTTTGAGAGCCATGACTATTTGTTGCTGTACAAATGCCATTTTAGAATGTGAAAGTGCAGGGACGTCGTCTGACAAAACTGATGCCAAATTGATTGCATTTGTCATCTAAATAGGATATTTGCACTTGAAATGCCATTGTTGTGCCAAGAGGAATGTAATGTCCTGCATGGTTATCTGTGAAAGGGCTGCAAGTGTTTATGCTGTTTATCATCATTTCTCAGTTTGTATTTTTAATCGGCTTTTTTATTTTAAAGAATTTGCCATTTGGCCTCTCACATTCCATTGTTTTACGATTGAGTAGTTTCCATGTTTTATAACCTTTTTTTTTTTTTTTTCCTTTTTGAAGTTTTCTGCAGAAATGCTGTGATTTTTACCGTCTGTCCAAAGTGACAGAGGATGTGTTTAACTGTTTCTTTCTCTTTTTTCCCCTCATGAGTATGCTGGTTAAGGAGTCGCAGGAACTTCTATGGGTTGAGGTCAGAATCATTGCCAAAATAAGAGGTGCGAACATGCAAATAAAAAGCAAGAAGATAACCACTATTTTTTAGACGGTTTGGGGCCTAAAATAATGTTATATTATTCCATTCCATTTTTTAAATAAGCTGTTGTGCAGCCTTTGGAAATCTTGTACACGTGTACATATTTGTGTATGAATGGGGAAGCGTGGATTTATTTTTTTTTAAACATATGTTAATGCCCCATTTGAGTTGTACTGATTTGTTTGAAGTGTCTTAGCAGGAGGAGATATCAATGTTTACAGAAATAAAGAACCTCTTAAGAACACCTGGACTTTGGCCCGTCAATAATCAGTCATTTGTGTGGTACATTTATGCAGTCCAAGTTTTTAATAGAATTTACAGGTAGTAGTTAAAATATATACAATCCATAAAATATACAATCACAGTGCTGGGCGGGGGGGGGGGGGGGGGGGGGGTTGTTTGTTTGTTTTTTTGCAACAAGTAAAACAATTCAATTAACTACATTTTTTTTGTACAAAAAAAAAGGTACCTGTCCTACGAGCATAGGTTATGAAATTGTCCATTCTGAATTATTACTGTGTTTGTTTATAGTGTTTAGCACCACACACGGATGTCTAACAGCAGCAAAGGGGAGTTCCATAATCACTGAACTGACTTTTCATCGCTATAGTTACACATCCTGGGCTAAGTTACGAGTAAACATGCAACACAGGCATGCGGTTCCCAGTCTGTAGGAACCACGTTTTTCACTTACTAATGACTAAACATTTATTGGTGAAGCTCATTTTGCAGTCGTCACTAGTTCCAGTAAATGTTGTGCCAGACAGAAATATTGATCTTCTGTGGAAAAAAAAAAAAGTCACTACTGCATTGCAAATTAATTCCTCTCAAATGACTTCACAACTTCAATTTTTCTCCCAGATCCATTTCATATATGTTATCTCGTTATGTAGGTTTCTCGGTTTGTTTGTTTTTTACATGTAAAGCTCTACAGATTTTTAACTGGGTGTCTCTTTGCAGGGTTTGATAAATGTGTGTCTCTATCTATGGTGGCAAAGAGGTGAGTGTTTGCGAATGAAGTCAGGCAAATGTTTAGTTGCAAAACAGAGCTGAAGTTACAAAACACTGCAGAGCGTAAATACTGCAACCGTTTGGTTGGACGATGGGGGCAGTTTACCGGTGGAAACAAAGAGATGGCCCGTCTCCAGTTTTACCCCACTGACTCACTCTACAAACCCATTAAATAAGGAAGTGAGGCGGCTCTCTTAGCGGCATGGTTTGGTCATGAACGTGATCATAGTGCAGCTGATGACGGTAAACAGAGGGAGAGGGAGGACTTTGATCCACCAAAACCAAAAAACACGAGGGCTTACTTCCTCATAAATTCTATATTAAACCATAAGGTCATTGATACCGTGCTATTCAGAGGATATTAAGCCGACGTGACATTAAAAAAAATGCATAAACGTGTTTGGCCTCTGTTTGAGGAAAAGCGTCGGAACCTGCTGAAGGACACGTGTCCTGTTTGAACGCAGTAGGGTTTTCTCTGTACCTGCATGCATGGAGCAGTCATGAAAGAGCCAGATGGGAATGGACCCCTGTCTGAGTCTTGGTTCATCTAAAAGCCTATGAAAGCCAGACAGTCTTACTGAACACTGCTGATGACTAAATTCTATTCACTAAAGGTTTCAGGCCTGACAAAGCCGCTTTGTGACAGTGTCTGTTGGCAAAGGCTCTATGTAAATAAAATAGAACTCATAAGAACGATTAATGCGAAAGATTTCATTTTTTTATTACTTTTTACTACTTACTACCTACTACCTTTCATATTTTTTTTTTATGTTTCCTATGAAAATATAGAGCTTGAAATGTCTTTAAGTTGTTTCTTACTGGAGGGTATCAGTGGTACACTGAACGTGTATTGATATCATCGCATTTATATATTAACCAGAGTATGAATTTACCTCTCAATCTCTGTTCGTAGAGGCTGGCGTAAACACACCTTTGAATCTTATCAAATTAATTTACGTATTATACTGAGCCTCACAGTGTCGTAAAAACCTGTCCTCCACCATCAGAGTACAAAATGTCCCTGAATGACCTCAAATAGGAAAGTATAAATTCACATAAATTCACACGTTTAACACAGTCTGTAAGCTTGCTATGTGAGGTACACATTTACACTGATTTTTCTATAACAGTGAAGCTATAACAATACATTCCAACCGATGGTAAAATCTGCCCAGTGAAACTGTGAACGTGTAAAAGCAAACCTTGAGATTTAAGTACAAAGATGGGTCCTGGGGGTGGGGTGGGGTGGGGAACCCTTTTCTTTAGGAGGTAAATAAAAACATGCACCCAAGGAGCATTCCCAAGAAACAACCCACAATTTATTGGCCCATGTGATCTCGTGTGCACGTGTTTTACAAGGGATGTGCCTTTTAAGAATCTTAGTCGATATCTTATCACTCTGCGAAGCTGGGTAAATAGTCCTGCTGGTAAGGCAAAATACACTCGTTTTATTAAGAATCCAAAAAACTGTTTTGCATTTTACCACCAGCCGTCCTGGAACTCCTTTATGGGCCATTACTGATATGCGGGGCTGTGGTTATTGGATGATTGCAGTGGAAAAAGGTCTTACTGCGCAGAGGAATATAAACAAACAAAGCAATAATGTGAAGGGTGTGAAGGAAACATGTTTTGTTTTTTTTTTCCATGTACTGGTTATCTACAAGTCTTACTCAGCATTCATTCTAAAAACGATCCTATTGGTCCACGATTTGACAGTAACCACGTGATTTCATTCCCGTTACGGTTTCTAACCTGCAGAAAAATGATAAGATGGCTTCAAAAGTCTTTGAAAAGCTGAATAATTACCCTGAGATTCAGCATAAGCATATTTGGATGGGCTTTGCGGCGTTAATGAGCTAGTTTTGTCTGTACGAACATTTGTTTAAGCTGTGCCACGGTTTCAGTGAGTCAGTGGAAAAGCCCATCCTGCTTGTGTAAACAGTCCGTATATGTAATGTATCACTCATAAATAATTTAGCTTTGTCACTATTACACTGAAAATGTGTGAATCAGGAGATAGACACTTTAGCTTTTTCTTTTTCATTAATTCTTCCTTCTTCCTGATCTCTTCCCTCTCAGCGTTCTCCTCCCGTTTTCTCCTCCTCTTTTGGAATCATTTGCATGTAAAAGTGTGTCAGTGGATGGGAAGGAGTGTGCAGGTGGTGAAGAGGGAGGGGACAAAGTAACCGTTTAACGGACAGGTGAGGACAGACGGCTCTGTATTACAAGTCAAAACACAGAGCGCAAACTCACAGCAGCCCTGACCTAGAAAGGAACAGTGTCAACTTGAACAAACTTGGATTGAGAGAGAGAGAGAGAGAGAGAGAGGGAAAGAAAGAAAGAAAGAAAGAAAGAAAGAAAGAAAGAAAGAAAGAGAGAAAGAAAATTCAGTCACAAGGAAAACTCCCTGAGGAGCCAGAGAAAACAACTCCTGTAAAAGAGTTCAGAACTCCAGCCCTCCAGGTAAGAAATCCACACAGGACGCCGGTTATTAACCTCAGCTGCACAGTCAAGTCACTGACTGTTCATGCCTCTTCTGTGTGTGGCTTAGAACAAACTCAGCATCAACACACGTGGACTTCTCAGTCCTAGGTACTCTGTGTTCCTGAGCTAGTCTCTTCTGTCGTCGCCTGTGCCGTGTTGCATTCAACACTAAAAAAGAAAAAGAGAAAAACAAGGCTTGTACCCGTTTGTCTGGTTGTTTTCTGATCATTTCATGTTGATAAACAGGGGCACCAGGCGCAGTAGTCGGGAAATGTTTGGGAGCGTAAAGCTGAAAGCCACAGGAATGATTAGGAAACAGGAGAAGATTAATGATTAATCTCAGAGTTCCCTCTGCTTTATTATTAAAATCCGTTGGAGCAGAAAATCAACATTGGTAGGGAAATTGCTGGTGCAGTCTTTGTGTGTGTATGTGTGTGTATGTGTGTGTGTGTGTGTGTTTTGAATACATCTGGAAGGATATGCCTGATCATCTATTCATATAACTTAACGTGAGCTTTGGCAGATTTTATGACACGGTTGCACAGTGGTAAGATATTTGTACAGTAAAGCCAATCCACTTACCTTAAACCTGCCCTGCAACTCTCCTAGCCATACATTAGAGCAAATATATACTTTGTCTCTCCTCACAAAACAAAGATCATAAAGAACAAATCTTGTTGTCAACTTTATAGTGGTCAACTGACGGTTTATTTAAAAAAAAAAAAAAAAAACACTTTTACACAACTGTGAAAGGCTCTGTTGCGCAATTTTTGCAACCGTATAAAGCAGAACATGACCATACTGTGACTAACAAGTCAACATTTACTCACATATGCTAAAAGCCACCAGAGGCACTGATCTAAACTCACAATCTAAACGCACTGATAAATGTATTGTGTCCGCCACCATTTGCAAATATTTTACCGTAATGTTATCAGTCAGGTAATCCTGAGTGCCTCAGGACACTGTTTAAAGAAATTTTATTTGAAGGACAACTGCTACGTGCTTTCATCTGTGCTTTCATAGATGAAACAAAATGTTTTCTGTCCTTTCTGTTCTGAGCACCTAGTGCTGAATATGGGATGTCACCAGAGTTTTGTCAAAAAGGCAGTTTTCAATAGGAATCCCCGATAGCCAACAGCAGTAAAATTGTAGTGGTAGTATAGGGCCCTATGGTATCCATTTTACCTTAATACATTTCTTTCTTTCTTTCTTTCTTTCTTTCTTTCTTTCTTTCTTTCTTTTCAAATTCCTTTTTTTGGATTTATTTTGATCTGTTTCAGGTTTTTTTTTTTTTTTTTTTTTACCTTTACCTTAAAAAATCTTCGAAAAACTCATCTTGCATCTGCTGATGATGTCGTTGCTCCAACTGAAACCTGGAGGGAGTTGCCCGCTGTTTATTTTGTCTTGTTCTTGAGGTGGACTCTCGATTTTTAAATGGCCATTGTCCTGTCAATTGTGTGTTGACAAAACGTACAGAATAGCTGTTGGCCGTACTCATGGTACTTTTTTTTACTATGTTTCCAATGCATCTAGTAGGCGAACTCACGTGCTGAACGTGAAAATTTGAGATGTGGTTACCAGGCAACACCCTTGCACTCGTTTGGCCAGATTTGGCTATGGCAGAGTTCTTCCTGTTAAAAAGTCTCTGGCTATGCCAACTGCAAGGGTGTTTTACACCATATGGACAGTCTCAAAATGTGAAAAAAAAATCATAGGTTTAAAATGTCAACACAATCTATCAGCATTCCGGGATTCCGCGGTAATAAGTAAATACCGTTTTCCGCATCGCAGAACCGTAGGAAACCAGTAATAGTCGTCAGAGTGATGGCACAGTAATCGTCCATACCCTGTTTTCTCTGAAGTGCTTACAAAGAGCCCAAAGGAGTAACTCTGTCATGTTCTCACTGGAGCTGTCTTCTTTCTTACCACTGAAACACAGCTGAACCTGCCTGTCTAAAAACTACATTTCTGTGCTCTCTTTTTCAGGTCCCTCTCGGAGTTAGAATGCCTGAGAGAGATCCAGAGTCGCCGGCATCCTCTACAGAGCTGCAGCACGTCCACAAAGTCCGAGCTTCCGTTACCAGTGACAATCAAGCATGGGACGCGAGTCCGGAATGTGCCATCTGTTTCACAACCTATGACAACGCGTTCAAGACGCCGAAAGTTCTAGAATGTTCTCACACATTCTGCTTGGAATGCCTGGCACGGTTCACGGTCGTCTCGCCCGAGCTGGCAGGCACGAAGATCACCTGTCCGCTCTGTCGCCACCCGACGACCATCCCCGAACACGGCCCGCCGGGGCTGGCCACCAGCCGGGAGGTTCTGGATCAGCTCCCGAGCGACAAGCAGCAAGAGCAGAGAGTTTGGATAGAAGGGAAAAAACTGTGCACGTCAGACCCCACGAGGACCAACTACATCTGTATCGACATTGGCGCAAACAAGCAGGAAGACAACAGGAGACGGCAGACGGAGGGGTTTGGAAGTAGACTCTTGCGATTCCTGGGTTTCTACGGAGACTGGAAGAGGATTTTGCTCTTCACCGTGATATTACTGGCCATTTTCTTCACGATCCTGTGGCCCCTGCAGTGCTTCTTCACCACAGGCTCGCTGTCCCGTTGCTTCCGAAACAACAACGACGACACGACCAGTATGACCACGTTACCACCTTTCTTCACCAGGAACTAGTGAGAGAGAGAGAGAGAGAGAGAGTGAGTCAATGAACACAAACAACACCTGATTCAGGGCGCGAGATCGAGACAATCACATTCTGGCCCCGCAATATTCGTGCCAAAACGTTGTTTGTGACCCCCATGTCTCTGCACCTTTCTGATCCACTCTGAGCGTGTGGATTGAGAATGGAGAGGTGTACTGTTTGTCGTTTGGTGTAATGTTATTTCACCGCATTGGTGCTGTGTTCAAAGCCAGAAACACATTGACAAGAAGTGTTTGTGACATCACAGTTACGTTGGTTACAACATGGACAATGGCTCTGACATTTTATTTGCCTGGTTTCACTGTTTACGAAATCGCTCAGCCTAAATGACTCAGCTGGAGTAACTTCAAGAGAATGATTGACCCAAAGCTTAAATTTCAACTGTAAGTCCAGAAGGGGAACTTTCCACCGAAACAAGCTGTCAAACATAATGGTTTGTAATTCCCAGTGAAGACTCTGAAGCTATCAAGTCCAATTTTGATGGGAAAACATGGCTACGTAGGAGACCAAGGAAAATTTTGGTCTGCATATTTCACTTTACATATTTTAACATTATAGCGTTTTTCACAAGGCACATTGTCACAAGCAACTTTACAGGGTAATGAGTCTGAAATTCCCATTGAACAACCTTAAGCCAACAGTGAAAGTGACTAAGACTCATAAGGGGGAGCCCATCCTCCTCTGGCTGGCACAAGATTAGCTAGAGTATATGGGAATGGGAATCTCTCATCTCTTGCATCAGTAACAGTCGATGTTATGCTGCTGCACAGATTGGAAATGCCGCAGGGATAGTACAAGGGTAACTAACAACACTAGTTAAACATAAAAACAGCTAAAAATACAATTCATTCTGTTATTTTTGGATTTTCAGGTATATGCGTGCGTGTGTGTATGCATGTGTGTGTGTGTGTGTTTGTAAATAATTATTGCTCTATTCTGCGCTGAGCCTTTAAAAGCGTCACTAAATGGGTGTATCACATTATGCTGCTTTCTTTCAATGAAAAAAATGAATGAAGATGAATGATGTAAAAAAAACACTTCCAAATCTATGTTTTTGGGTTTTTTTCCTTGACTTGACAACCACTGTTGTTTGTTTGTTGTTGTTTTTTTTTTTTTACAAAAAAAAAAAGAATGACAACCTATATGACCGAATGCCTCACTGAACTTTTTTTTATATTGAATAAATCATTTGCCTAACAAATCTTTGCTTCTTCCCGTTGTTATTCATAAATTCACCTTTCAGTCACCATGCTCTCTTTAACAAACAAAAAGCTGACACCCGGTACCAGAAAAAGAACTCATTTTTGGAATCGCCACATAAAAAAAAAAAACATTTTTATTCATTTGTCAAATTAACTTTTACTTTCTACAACAGCGAAGCCACGCTCCCTTTCGGAAACATGTTTTTCATCCTCCGTCTTTGATTTGCAACTAAACCGACATTCTCAACAAGCTCAAGCATTAGGATGTCGCAGTAAGACAGAACACATGGCCTGGCGGAAGGGTTTGTGTTGAGTTTTCCCATAAAGAGTGCTGACCTGAGTGTGCGGTCAGAGTGTGATAGATGTGTCATGGGTTTGATGTATGTTCCCTATCAATGTCACAGTGTGTCACATGAGCATACTCACACTGCACGCACACGACAGACCCCGGACAGACCCCCCCCCCACAGTTCCTCTGTGATGTTCCAGGCAGGTCCTGTTTCATTCCTGTCCATCCACACCAACAGTAGACCTATTATTAAAATACTTTACCAGCTCACACACACACACACACACACACACACACACACACATGCGCAATGCTCAGTTACACAGGTTATGTGGTGAACAATTTGTCCTGGATCTGTCAAACTACTCCCAAGCATCTTTAAAAAAAAACAGATACCAAACAGACAGTGACAGAACAATCACGCAGTTCAGTCATGGAAAAAAAAAGGGATGGAAAGAGATGGAACGGAAGAGGTTTAGATGAAAAATAAAAAGGCTCTTCCTCAGTTCACCTCCTGAGAGTGATGACTGCATTGGATATCAGTTGCTATTCAGCAGAGCGACGGCTGTGGTGTCTATCAATGACAAATAACAGAAACAATATATTGCAATTACGCAAAGGCCATTTATTTGAATTCTTCAGTAAAAACTCTTACAGTCAACAGGTCATAACACTGCTCACAGCCCCGCTCAGTGTACACCCTCCCTCTCTGATAAGGAGCAGGAAGAAAGTGATTGATCCGTGTTCGATCCCAGGCGTTCCCGCGGAGCGGTGTCTATTTTAGGCTGCGTAACCCGAAGCTGTTTTGGGAGGGGAGCACACGAGCCTCCATGTGACCAGATTCGGGGCTCTATTTATATCAGACGGGGTGCGAAGGCCCCCCAGTTGCCGCCCACACGCAAGGGCACCGAGACACAGGGACATAGGACCCGCTCACGCAGAGAGACACGCAGGAGTCTGAGAGTCTAATCCAAACAAGGTAGGACATTTGCATGCTAAAAGCTCAAAGATAGGTCTTGTAGAGCTACCTGGAGGAAGCCTCGCGTTAGGTGTTGATCAGTGGGACCATAATGGAAAAGGCGACTTTTCAGTCCCAAACTCGCTTCACCAACCTTTAGGCCACAGCTGCCCCAAGCACTGATATGTTGTCAACACTGCTGACTGACTGTACGACCCTCAGGAAAAGATAAACAAGCCACTCTTGCAGGCGTATGCAGTAACAGAAAAAAAAACAACCCTGCAACTGCTATTTGGATGACACTAAACCGATACACGTATATTTTAGTAAAAAGTAGAACAACAGATGGAACTCAAAATTAACTGCTGAAGAATGCTGGAGATGAACAGGTCATGGACGACCGTGGCAATGCATGGTAAGACCCGTATAATCTCTCTTCTCTTTATTCCATACTAAGATCGGACCAGAATTCATTACGTGAAGCATATTACAGCTTTTATGAAACTTATTTTGGGCTTCACCCAAAATAATTTTATTTTCACTTTTTTCCTTGCTATATATAGAGAGTAATTGCACATCCGGCACAGCATAGAGGGCGTTTGAAGGGGGCAGACCAGCTGCGTGCCATGTGGTCTCATTGAGATTAGACCCTCTGTGCCATCATATACACCAGTGGGCACTGGGCACAGTCTGGGTGGCAGCAGAGCTGAGGTCACGTGACCGGTTTCCAAGGGGACGAAGGGACGGGGCGTATTTAGGGAGTAGGTTATTGCTTTAGCGAGTTCTCCTGGCAAACGCTATGTCACTGGACATCCGCTGAAGCGTTTCGAATAGTTTCTCTGGGTACGGGCGGCACAGGAGTCGTCTTACGCTCAGACTGGGATAGGTACCAAACGGGCAGGGGCGACAGCGTAGACTCGGGACGAACGCCACAAGCGACGTGAATGCCAAAGCAGAAAAACAACCAGACAGACGATAGTTCTGTAAACAGTCTTCCCCATTAACACCAAAGGTGCCCTCGGCGAAAGGCGATTTAATTTGCAGTGCCTTCACGTAAGAGAAAGGAAAACAGACAGGTTGACAGCAAGGGAAAGGGGACAGCTGTCCACACACAGCAGATGTGCTTAACTTTTGTTTGTCTTCGGTAAACACCTTGCTCTGGATACACTGTACAAGTTAACTCAAACACTTAAAGACCACATCTCTCTATCTTACTGATACCTAACTCTCTAACTCTCTATCTTACACATGAACAAAAAAAACCTGTTGAACAATCCCTATCCAAGAGTAATGACTTAAGTATTTTTAAAAAGAGTGAATAAACTGAATGTAACGTAGTGACCAGTTCTTGTGTTCAGTTCAGGAACAGAACTCAACGCTATTCAGTTCATTTTTATGTGTACTGTGCTATCACACCAGACATTCCTTATTTATCCAGGTAAAGGCGTTAGAAGTTAGGATAATTATCCGAAAATGTTGGCAGTTTTTTTTTTTTCACCTGAGTCATGGTCTTGTGAGAATGCATCCTCCTTCAGTTCGGCTTGTTTAAAAATAACAGGTGCTTTTCATTTGAAAATACATCTGACCTTTAAAGGTGAAAAAATAAACATCACCGTTTCACACATGATACAGATATTAACTGACCTGTTACTGACCTCAAATGACCTTCCACAGCAGAATAATGCCCAGCCTCAATCCACATCAGTACTGTGATGTGCTATAGATTCATGGTCATGTCAAGATGCTCGTTTAAATTGAACATTGTGTCAACATTAATAACATTACACATACATACTTTTGATAGATAACAGATGAAATAACAAAAAAAAAAAAACCTCAATATATGTGTATATATATGTATATGTGTGTGTATGTGTGTGTATTATTCAGGAATTATATTTATTTATTCTGCTTTTACATCTATATATTTCCTGCTTGGCACCTCATAATATGTGCATACACACACACAGACACACACACACACACACACACACATGTACATATACATATACATATATATGTGTGTGTGTGTGTGTGTGTGTGTGTGTGTGTATGTGTGTGTATGTATGTGTATATATATATATACATATAGAGAGAGAGAGAGAGAGAGAGAGAGAGAGAGATGCAGAAAACAACGAAACACTAAAGCACTTTAAAGTAATGATTCTGAGGCCAGGCACTTTATTTCCGATTTAACATAAATAAACCTCTCAATGTATAGGAAATCCATTCTGGGGTTCTTAAAATGCGTTTTTCTCTGTGTGTGTGTGTGTGTGTGTGTGTGTGTGTGTGTGTTTCAGATGCTGGGGTGTGCAGAGTGAACACACAGTGACAAATGGATGATTTAGACCACAGCGTGCTCATAGCGGAGCAGGACTGGAATAAGTTCTACGAGGAGAGTGAAGAATGCTCCCTCCAACAGCCTGATCTGGCCCAATCAGACGACTCAGGGCTCAGTGACGCTGAAGAGAGCAGACACGCAGTTCCGGAACTTTCTCGACCCATCCAATCCAGCCTTGAACATCCTGCAGTCTCCGGGGAAGGGACATCTGAATCACAGACAGACTTAGTCCAAGGTTCTGAATCCGGAATCCCGTCGGAGCAACCCGACAACACAAACAACCTGAGGACAGATAACCCGGAACCTGAACTGCGAATTCCAGAGGAGAAGTGCACACGGCAGCCTGGGCAAAGAGCACTGAGTGATTCAAATAACGCAGGAGCCATCCCCTCGTGCCTGGCCTTTGAGGTTAACGCAGAAGATCATGACAAGAACCTCACCAAAGAGCAACAAAACTATTCAAAGAATCCGGGAGGACAACAAGATGAAAGGCAAACAGAGGATAAGACTGACCAAGTCATTGTAGAACCAGTTACTCATTCACCTTGTGGCCAAGTTAACAGACATAGCAAGGTGCTTGAGCAACAGGAGACCTCAGAAACAGTCACCCGGGTTACAGACGACGTTGCAGGTCAGAAAACAGAGAAGGAGCGCTGGTTTGTGACCGTTAACGACAGTCCGGCGCGACTGAGAGCAAGCGTCTGCGCTTCTGGCCAAAAAAAAAGAAGAAAAAAAAAAAGCTCTAGAAAGTCGACTCACCGCCGCCCAACGTCAGAGGGACAGTGCCCTCTTTTTAGGAGTGAGACAGAGGCAGAGGGAGAAGGAGATAACGAATCAGATGCAAAAGACAACCAATTTCCAGAACTTCAACATTCGAACACAATTCCTCGCAAAGTCCCACAAAATCTTCAAGCAGGTTCCTCCTGTGCTCAACAATCTATTTTATCCTCTGTGCATCCACTTGAGACAAAGGATTTTATGGAGCCAACTTTTTTACAAAAAGGGTCCAGTTCAGCGTCAGGTTTTTCAAATGTTCTCGAAGCGAAATTCGCAGAACGTGAAAGTGAACAATTTTTTAAGAATCATCTGCCGCTGATCTGCATATCCGAGTACCAACCAGAAAACGCATTGGAACAAAGGATGAAAAGTGATACTGAAGAAACCCTGGATGACAAAGAAACCACAAAGATGAACGCGTTTGTCATCACAAAAAACTCCACTCTCTCTGCCACTTCAAACTCACTGTGCCAATCAGCCCCTAAACATGGTCAACAACTAACATTTGAAGATTTAAGTCATCTCACACCACAACCAACAAATAATCAAAGCAAAATCTCAAAGATGTACAAAGAGCAAACAATGGAATCAGGAACTCAAAGTCAAGGTCAAAATGTCAGTCACACAGGAAATCCCCCTCTATTCATTCTTGGGGCATCTATGCCCTCTGATCCCTTCGACGAATTCCAGCTACAGGATGAGCATTTGTCGCAGTCAGGTCATGTGATAGGTGAACCGATGCATTGTCCCGAGGGGACAGAAGGTCAGGAACCATCTAACGAGAGAACCGCGATATTGGACGAGGCGCTTGGCCCGACTCGACCGATCTATGCCATCTCCTCCTTCTGGGATGAGATGGAAAAACTGACCATAAATGACATCTTGCAACTTAGAATAGCTAATAACAGGTCTCCACTGAGAATGCGCATTGACGAGGAGACTGCCCCTACGGATGACAACATCCTCCATCTAATGGATCAGGGTCAGGGCAGTTCTAAAGATGAAAGTTTACAGGACAGTGTTTCGGTTGATGACACTGCAGACTCTGACTACTTCACACATTTGGACGACTCCAAGCCAGACCGCTCAAGCTGCGAATTCTCTACTTTCTCTGATTTCGACGAAGAGTTTCTGCAGATTCTGCAAAGCGTGAGTGCAACTCCTACTCCTGAGCCTCAAGACGCTGAAGAGAAAAATCAAAGTTTTCTGGAATCCACTGACACGAAAGTGTTCTACCAAGATCAGACTTTGGAAGCAACCATCCTGAGCCATCACCGTAAGTCAGAAGACCTTATGATGCTGCGCTCTGAAAATGGAACCCCTCTGTACCTCTTTCCAAACTCAGACTCACAGGACCTACTCCTAAGCACTTGTCAGGACCCAGATTTGAGCCCTATTATTGTGGAAGGTAGCAATGCTGTGAGAGCAACACCCTCGCCCGTTTTATCCGTTAGCGATATTCTAGATGACCATTTCCTGATGTCCTTACAAGAGATCTTTAAAGAGGATTGTGACGAACAGGAACCTCGGGCAAGGTCGTGGGACAGACCCAGATCCACCGTCCCAATTCCATACTCGGACAATTTGTCCGTGTCCGAGTCCTACGATTATTTTTTCTCGGATTTTGAGGTTGGAAATCTTTTCTTCCCTTCAAAGGAAGGCTTGCAGAAAACCGAAGAGAAGACGGTCCCTATATTTTCCACCTCTCACCCTGTGGTAAGAGACGCGGCCTTCCCAGAGGTGGAGGAAATCGTAGAAACAGAGGAGGAAGATGAATGTGCTCCAATCCGGGTGATGACTCGCTTTAGCAGCCAATCCCAGCACAGAACAGAGGCCTCAGCCACTCCAGATGCGTACTTTTACACAAACCAAAGGAGAAACTGGAAAAGCCTGTTCTCTCTAAGAAGAATCCGACTTCCTGAAAAAGGAATGAGTTGGTGCAGACAGGCCAGTTCCTGGGTCTTTCCTGCAATTGCCAGGAAGGCAGACTGCACTGTGTGGGAATCTGAGTGCACCAGTGCAATACCTAAGGTTGCCACAGTCAGTCCTACACACCCCACTACACTCCAACTGGACGACCTGCTCCTCCAACGGTTTGCAAAGCAACAGAGACATCTGCAGACAGCAATGTCAGTCACAAGTAAGTCCCTGCATGTTTCATTACACCGAATGGAATGATCCAGTGGATCTGACTGAAGGTTTTGTGGATCTTGGAACCGTGTTCAGAAAAGGGGCCAAGTTTTAAATATCAGGTCAGGCTGACTCTACCGCGTTTAGCATATCAGGAGATAATTCTGACAGGGAGAGCTATCAGTAACAATGTTAAGATGCCTCTTTACTTTAGGAAACATTTGGAGTTCAGTACCAATACCTGTTGATTACCAAGACCCTACCTTTTTTTTTTGTCTAAATCTTTCTTCAAATAAAAATTCCTGTTGAAATATATATTAAAAGACCAAATGTTACATGATATTTTATCATAAGTTTTTAATAATATAATTTGTTTTGATGTTTCTGCAGCTTCTAGTGCTACTAGTCCAACCAGACAGTTAAGGTGGTTACCACAAACAACATTTGTGCTAAGTATCTATTTTGCCGGGGTTTTTTTGTCCTGTAGAGAGAGATGGCTTCACCCTCTCGATAAAGCAGGCCGACATGTGCCTAGTCTGCATTGCCTTTGCATCGTGGGTACTGAAGTCCACCAATCCACAGTCCGCAGACATGTGGAAAGCAGGTGAGGTCCAAACTTGATCTTACAAGCTCACGCCATCTTTATTCGCTCCATCACCATGACCATGACCATCACCACCATCATCATCATCATCATCATCATCACCATCATTATGTTGACACAACAGTAAATTAAACACAACAAAATTAAGTAATTTATTCAGATACTGTAAGCACATACAATTAAATCAAATGACCTTTGTTCCTCTGCATTAAATTCTCAGCTCTATTGGCAAACGTGAGTGCCATATCAGCCATCCAGTACCTGCGACAATACATGAACGAAGAGAAGGCTCAACTTAAACGATGATGCTCTAACTGTCCAGTTTTCAAGGATTCCGCACATGGGGCCAGTGTATAGGAAAGGTTTTGCACAAATTCACAGCCACAAAACACTTTTTTTTTTTTTTTTTGGTAAATGTACATACAATTAAATCATAACAGTCCTGATTTTATTTAAAACAGCTCCTTTGCTCAAATAAACTGCTTTGTTAAAAAGACTATTTTGTAAAAGAAAATACATACAATGAAAATCCATTATTTTTATAGCTACAGAAAAGACCTGTTGAGTTCTAGGTATCCAGGTATTGCTTTGCAGTTTAAGAGGTTGACATGGACCAGAAGAGGGCATTGGCAAGGTTGTATATGTAAAAGTCCATCTGTGCTAAAACATTGCTATGTGATTCACATCTGAATAAATGCATGTATTTTAGAAAAAAAAAATAGATCAACTTCGACAGTAAGAGTTTATTTTTTTTCTCTAATAACCATAAACGTAGAACTTATATTGCCAAAGTTAGACAAAAGTACATTTTGTTTTCAGTACAGAGAAAATAAGATACATTTTAGTACATGTTCATCGAGGAATTAAGTGATACACAGATAACACTGCTAGAAATTGAATTGATCAAAGAAAGTGCCAGAACGAACAACGAATGTTAAAAAATTTCATGTACATGTAAAGGTTAACAAAAAAAAATCGAGGAGGATCTGTTTCAGTGTGCATACAATCTGGTCTCAAAACACAATTCTCGTTTAGACAAAAAAAAAAAAAAAAGAGAGATAAACAATAACAAAAGGCAGCAATCAAGAAAACAGAGGTCATGACCTTACGAAATCGTGTAGGCATTTTTCATGTCACATTTAAAAAGAAGAAGAAAAAAAAAAAAGCCCGAAAAGTTGAATGTCAGATTTATGTTTTGAGTCCTTTTTTTTCTTGTTTGTGCGCATGAGGCATGCGAATGAAAAGCGTTTTTGTCAGTTGAAGAAGGAATGTGTACGTTACGTAGCAAAAAGGAACAGCGTGTTACAGACGGATGCTCTGCGTGTTCTCTGCCGTTAGCTCATGTCAGACAACCAAACAGAATCTGACTCATTTTGTATTCTCTGATTTTATGTGTAGAACAGTTCTGTTAGTGAGATCCAACATCCGTCAGTGTTAGTCTGAACAATGTTTCAAGGAGAGTGTGTTAAAACCTGAATACGTGCGACACTGTGTTGTCATGACAACGACTCACGAGCAAATATAACTGTGTGTTCATTAAACCGTTAAGAGTGTTTTTTTTTGTTTGTTTTTTTTTTTCTCGTAGAGAGTGATTCTTCTTTTTTTGGCAGTTGTGTACAAAACAGTGACCCGTCAAAAACTGGAACCAGCAGACCTCGAGTTATCTAATAGTTTTATATAGAAAAGACGTTTCGCTATCCGTTTGAATTAGTTCAGGCCAACAAGAGACAACTGCACTCATCAGCTCCATTTCACAGCTCTGATTACACTGCTATTAACATCACACTATATTATCAAGGAATAACTGAATAATGGAATGAGATGCATATATATATATATATATATATATATATATATATATATATATATATGCATGTTACTCCATAAAGGAATTATTGGCTATGTTTATGATTTGTCGTGTATTGCGTTAAACAGAACCCCCCCCAAAAAATATTATTCCCCTCTCTACTCTGTATCTCTATAGTATTTGTAAAAGTTAAAGCCCTAGATCTGCAGAAGACGGGCAAACAGGCAGGTTACTTATTACTGTGTTATAGCGTTTGGGTTAAGAACCTTGTCCCGGAACCGACCCGAGAGCAGGAGGAAAAGGAGTGATACAGTGTTTGGATCATGCACTTCCTGCATATACAAGTTCTCTCAACCTCTCACATCCAAATCTACCATAGTAAGGTTTTAATTTACACCAGTAATATATTATTTGATATACATATATATATTTATATATATATATATATATATATATTATTTACAGTCTCAGTAAAATGTCAGAGTGTTAATTTTCTCTTTCTATATTATAATAAACTTGGGAGTTTATGACAGCACCTCTTACATAGTAAATATATATAATATATAATGTGCTTCTGCACAGAAACAATGTTAACTTTTAATCTTTTTTCCTCTTCTTATTCTTCCTCTTCTTCCTCTGCGTCTTTTTAAACCAATACAAATTGTTGAGTAATATTCATGCAAGGAAAATAAAGTCAATATGTTCCAAAAGGCTAATTACGTCATACTGTACAATAAAGTAGGTCAAACCTCTATCCTCTTAGGATAGAAATCAAGTGCTGAGTGAGAGGAGGGAACCAAACCTTTACAGGTTCTTGGTCTGAATTGGGCTGAAAGGAAAGCTGGTACCCTGAACACAAAAGTTCCTCTGAAGTCCACAGTGTTCCGTCATCGTCCGTGTCCCTTAGCGACCAGCCCGTCCGGCGACGTCACACCTCTCACGATGGCTTGTCGCCCTCTTTCTTCAGACGGCTGTGGAGAGAGTCATTGTCATAGTAAATGAACACGCTTGCAATGTGGTCTGGTTCTTTATTTTTCTGGTTCTGGTTCTTAAGTAACAAAAAAAAAAAAAAAAAAAGAAAAGTGTGCATGGTAAAAGACCGACTTGACCAGCGCTATATTGAGATCCATCCATCTTTCTACTGAATGTAGGTGATGTGTGAAGTTTCACACCAACAGAGGTGAAAAGCTCTTATTTTTACACCCCTCCTCCGTTACATTAGCCTCTCATTTGAGCTCCTGTCAATCTTTTTACAAAATGCTTTACAAATTACACTATTCTTATTCCTGTCCTCATTCCTGTTACTCAGTACTTGAATAAATCCCACCCCCTGTTTTAAGACTGCGGATGCTGCATATTTAAGATAAACCAATTTAAATCAGCGTCTAAACCACACACTTGCTCGAGCGTCATGCATCATGCTTATGGAGCTCGTATTTGAATACTGGCGTAGAGAAGAACAGGACACACAGCATGTACGTGAACAGCGGAGGTTCACCTGTAAAAGTCCTCCTGTCCAGGTAGGGGCGCACTGTGCAGGTGGTGTCCGTGTAGCCAGTGCTGTTCGAGGGCGAGTCTCTGTAGTTCGGCTGACTGCGCCTGCATGGCCTGCAGCTGATGGGCAGCTGAAAGGGGGGGCAGAGGACCCGGGAGTTCCCGCGGATACATCGCCCCTAAAAAACAAACAAACGAACAAACAAAAAAACAAAACAAAGACCGGGTTCAACGCACTGGAACACTCTAATCAGTTCGAAAGTCTTCATGACTGAATCTCCAGCCAAAGCGTGGCCCACCAATCACCATTCATTCTCAGGCAGTGCAATCTCCCCTTTTTGCCATGGTAACCAAACTAACATCTGATTGGTCCTGCGCAGCATCTCTATTCATGATCCTAGTCATGGTGGAATGTTTACTTCACTCTGAAACCACAGCCATTTCTGGTACATTTACATTCTTCATTTACACAAATGTCTCCATTGTTTTTGTTTTTATTTTTCAGTTGCCAACACTCACTCACTCATTATCTAAGCCGCTTATCCTGATTAGGGTTGTGGGGGGTGCTGGAGCCTATCCCAGCGCTCATAGGGCGAAAGGCGGGGAAACACCCTGGACAGGTCGCCAGTCCATCGCAGGGCAGACACACAGACAAACACACTCACACACACATTCATACCTAAGGGCAATTAAGTGTCTCCAATTCACCTAACCTGCATGTCTTTGGACTGTGGGAGGAAACCGGAGCTCCCGGAGGAAACCCACGCAGACACAGGGAGAACATGCAAACTCCACACAGAAAGGACCCCGGCCGCCCGGCCGAGAATCGAACCCAAGACCTTCTTGCTGTGAGGCAACAGCGCTACTCACTGTGCCACCGTGCCGCCCCAGTTGCCAACAGATCACTCTAAATACACTGAAAATCAAGGCCATCGTCCCCATCACCATCACGAACAACACAAAGTCTCACTGGACTTGCTGGTTACTATACTGAGGTTTCACCATTAACAAAAACAACAGAAAGAGAAGAACTACAGTCACAGTTACTACTGTTACTATGACCACAAGAAACATCTCACTAACAAGTCCATATCAACACAGTGCAAACACACAAACGACTCAGTAACAACTCCATATCAACACAATACAAACCCAAGAAAAACTCAGTGACAACTCAATAAACAAGCTGTGACAACTCCATAAAGGCAATAACTTGACACAGATAACAACAACGCGGCCTCTGGATCTGCACTGATCAATTCAAAGGAGCTTCACAAAGTCTGCCTGAAAATAACGATGAGGAACTAGTAAGAATACTACAACAAACCATTGAATGTCTTCTACACAGAGTGAGAAAAGGCTAAGGATAGGGTGGGAATAAAGAGGACATGAAAGAAAAACACTTGTGGTTCAAAAACCCCTGAAACCAAGACCAGGGAGCCCGGGAACAGGATGTTTTCCAAGTGAAGCTTCACACTATGAAGTAAGCTTCGCACTGTAAGCTCATACTGATAAAACAGACAACAACTAAGTTGCTTCAATAACTACATTTGGAACTACATCAGCATCATAATCATCATCATCATCATCCTCATATTTCTTTACAAACCATCTGTCATTCAAAAACATTCTGTCAAAGCTGTGTTGGTGAGAGACATATTTACAGGCGTGTGTGCGCAGGTGGGCTGACTGGTTGCTGGTTTGACGGGTTCAGGGGACTCACCGAAAAGCGGGTGTCTCAGCATGTCGTGGTCATGGGGCAGATCGCTGAGCAGAGGGTTGGGGATTGGACCCGGGGGAAAGGGGAACCGGGCCAGAGGAGGACCAGCAGCCAGAGGGTCCACCAGCGGATGGAGACCAGAACCTGAGAGAGGCAGTACTGCGATTAGAGCCTTCAGTCTGGAGCCCTGACGAGGAGAACTCCAGAGATTCACACACACTGGCCCCGTCAGACCCTGGAACCTGGTGTGTATGATCTTTAACGAGTTCACACTGGACAGTAAGGATGCAATTTACATTACACATTTCCATCTTTGCGCGCACACACACACACACACACACGCACACGCACATGCACACACGCGCACACACACACACGCACACGCACACGCACACACACACGCACACACAAATGCCTCAGAGCATCTAATTCAGTGCATTACTCAAATATGGAACCGTATATTATAACAAGCTCAACTCCCTAGGGTAACAGTCTCCAGCACTCTCACCCTATACAGTCACTAATCATACTGTGAATTCTATGTTATAACAGCATCATCACTGAGAACAACTCTTACCCTGACACTAAAATCAGTGCTATACAAATAGTACATTATTACTCTCATCCTCATTGTCTTACACTGGGTTATAGTAGCATGCATTATCTGACAGTAATGACGTATTAGTGACAGAGGTCTTACTCTCTGTAAGCACACACACACACACATGCATGCATGCTAGTGACAGCAGTGTAGAGTAATGAGGGTGGGGACATACTAGCAGCGGGGTTACCCTGGTTGAGAGGGTCCTGCTGGTGGAGGTGGAGGTGGGAGTGGATGTGGGAGTGCTGATGGTGGTGCGGGGTGACGTTCAGCATCTGCAGTCTGCTGACGGGGTCCCCGGCCACCGCCGCCATCCTCTCCGCGTGCAGCCTCTCGGCCGTCAGGCGCTCGGCGTAGCTCAGCTCGGGCCTCAGGACGCGCTCGCGGTCCACGGGGCCGATGCCCGGCACGAACGGCCCGAAGGGGTGGGGCCCGGCCACGTGGGGCAGGGCCAGCGCGCCGTGTCGGGCGAAGTGCTCCATGGGGTTGGCCGAGGGAGGGAGGGCCGCGGACTCCAGCTCGGGCGGCTTGACCTCGAAGCCCGGCTTCATCCTCTCGCGGATCTCCCTCTCTCTGAGGTCGCGGAGCTCACGTTCCCGGAGGGCGGGGTCCGCCGCGTAGAGTCCCGGCATCTGATAGGCCAGGGCGTGGTCGTTAGGGCCCAGAGGCATGAAGAACGGGTGGTTTCGGTTGGTCGGCGACATGACGTGGGGGCGGGCGTATTCGCTGAGCGTCCGCAGGGCAGGCGTGTCCGGGCCGATGTAGGGGGGGACGGCAGCCACGGTGGTGGGGGGCTGCTCGAATGAGGGCCGGGGCTGGGCGTGGCCTGGAATCTGGTGTTCGCTCATACGACTGTCGTGGGAAGAGCTGGATGCTCTCTGTATGGCAAGAGTGGAAAAAAAAAATATGAAAGTCATAAACACCATGTCATTATGTATGCAAGGACAGGACAACAAATCAACAGATCAACAAATAATACAAACAACTTCTGTTTGTATCGGACATCTGCCAGTCAGAGAGAATAAATAAATCTATATTACTTATTATAATAGTAATCAGTACAAACAAAATGTTCACAAATAAACTTGATTGGGTTTACACCATGAAGCAGGTCTTCTCAGTTAGCTCAGTTAGCAACAAAACTGAGCCAAGACGTCAATAGGAACGCATTAAAGACGTTCCTCAACTGATTTTAAAAATGGACGGTTTGGATTTTTGTCTAAAGTCGGCAGTATCCGGCTGACAAATTCTGCCGCATGCGAAAACTCCCCACAGCAAGGTCTCCCAAACCAAAAAATACTCACGGAGGCTTTGTCCGAGTCTCTCTCTCTCTCCCTTTCCCTCTCTCTTTCCCTCTCTCTCTCTCTCTCCCTCTCTCGCCCCAGCCGAGCGTTCAGCTCTGCCTCTTTTCTGGCACGTTCCACGGCCTCCTCGCGTTTCTTGGCCAGTTTGGAGGACGCGAGCGGAGTGAAGAAGAGATCCGTGCGAGAGCAGGAGTTATAGCCACGGTCCAAGTGTTTGATGAACCTGACAGCCAATCAGAATCAGGTTTCAGTTAACACATCTTTTTCATTTTATCCAATGAGAGCTGAATCACGTTCCAAATAAAATCAATCCTCAAGCTTAATAAAACTGCATTTGGAATTACTATGCAATTATATTCACCTGCATTTCATTTCATTTTGTATTTAAATTTTAAATAATGACTATATCATTTTAAGTAATACAATTTTATGCATTTATCATATGTTAAAAAGGCCGATATTTAGCAGGAATTCTACCTTGCTGATTGGCTGGCGTGGCTAGGCGTATTGACCACTGTCGGCTCGGGGGAGGGGCTTCTTCGTGGAGGGGGTGGGCTGTCACAGTCAGACTCGTCCAGTGGCTCCTCTTTGACTGACATGTGTGACGGTCCAATAGGAGCACTGGCTGCAGACGAAGAGGAGGAGGAATTGTGAAGACTGGCAACAGAGGCTGACGAAGAGGACGCAGGGAACGCCGCGGAGGAGGATTCTGGGAAAGAACGAATGTGATGGGGATGGGAGGGGTGGAGCTGAGCTGGGTGGGGGCACGTGGAGCTTGGCGGTGGGGGTCCAGGCGGATGACCTTTGACTTGGCTTTGGGTCAGAACCGGCAGCTGGGGCGGGTGATTCTGAGGCATGATGTGCAAGGGCGGCGGCTGGACGCAGGGGTTGTGCTGCGGATGGAGGGAGGCCAGGGGCTTCAGCGCTGGGGGAGGAGGCAGGTTGGGGTGTATCTGCAGGAAGGGGGGGTTGGAGAGGTGATGCGGCGGAGGAGGAGGAGGAGGAGGGGGAGGGGGCTGTTTTTGGGTCGGCTGTATGGGCGTGGTGGGCGGGGGTTTGATTTGGGCGTGGTGTAGGACGTGAGGGGGGTTGTCTCGCTGAGCGTGAAGGGCTCTAGGGGGGAAGGCATGGGGGTGGATTGGCGTCAGCCCGCCGGGCAGGTTCTGGCTCGGGTTCTGTGGCATCCCCGGGTGGGAGGTCGGGTATGGCGACGGAAGAGAGAACGAGGAGCCGGGCCCCGAGGGTCCAGAGAGAGACTGAGGGGGAACCTCTGGAACCCGATGGGAGCCACCTCTTTGGGGCCCCACTGACGGAACCAGGGGTTCTGGAGGTCCATCGTGGGAGCAGTGTCTAGGAGCCTGCACTGGGGGTTCTGGTAGGGTGGAGGCTGCCTGGGTGGGAGTTTCAGACGGTGTGTGAGTGGTCTCCGGCGCAGTAGTGAGGTTCGTCTGGGTTTGGGGCGCGGTCGCGGGAGCCGGGGAATCGGAGTCGCTCTCGTTGCCCGGCAACGGGCTGGGCAGGCTAGGGGAAGAGCTTCTGTTGTCCTGGTCGATGTCTTTAGTGTCGCTGCTCACTTCATCGTTAGCGCTACGGCAATCAGAGCTCTCTCCCTCACCCTCCGACGGCGAGTCACCGCCCTCCTGTCCCACATACACACACGCGCGCGCAGACACACACACACGCAGACACACACACACACAGGCAGGCAGGCAGACACACACACACACACACACGCACGCACACACGCGCACGCACAAACACGCACGCACAAACACGCACACACACACACACACACACAGGCAGACACACACGCACGCACACACATACACGCACACACACGCACGCACACGCACGCACAAACACGCACACACACACACACAGACAGAGACACACAAACACAGACACAGACACACAAACACAGGCACGCACACACACACAAACACAGACACAAACACACACAATTCCCAAAATCATCTGAGTAAAACTGACATTGACCTTACTCAAACAGAATAAATGTCTTTGTGATTTCTGTGTTTACGAAACACTCTGTTCCTCTTACCTGTGTTTTGGGGCGTTTCATGGTTTTCCGCTCGGGTTCATCCGTCTCCTCGGTAGCACTTTCTCGCGCTCTCTTCACCCCCTTCGCTAAAGCGGCCTCCACTTTCATCTTCTGCAAACACAACAGAAATGCTGGTTCAAGTAACAAACCACAAAGCAACGTAACTGGATCTTTAAATAAAGAAGACTTGAGAGACCGCTGAGGAAGAGATCACACGACAAGATTCTAGACATGGTTACTGACACAGCCAAAGCACAGAGGGATATAATCTGTCACAAAACTCAATCTATGACGTCACGTCAAATACCAGGATCTCCTTTTTCTCACTACAAGTGATATAGACAAACATAGTCCCATAGACAAAGTCCCACCAATAATAAAGAACTATTCTGTAGGCATCCGGGTCACGCAGCATTAAATGAAATGCACTACATTACTAAGGTCAGATCTCAGAATCACTGCCTGCTCATTTGGGTGTCACCAAAACGTAAGTGACAGTGTTCTGGGTTGGGGTGCAAGGTCGGGGAGGGGGGGGGGGGGCGCAGGGCCGACAGGGCGCACTCTCCGTTATCATATCTCCGTGAAGCATCTGCACAGTGGCATGAGGGAAATACTGTTCTACGTTGCCACGGAGACGCTTGTGTACATGCTGGTGAGTGAAGTCACAAGAGCAGTGAAGACTTTGCAGGTGCCGGAGGAACAGGGACAGGGAATGTTTTACCCCGAAAAAAGCCAAAAATCCAATAATAATGATAATAATAATAATAATAATAATAATAATAATAATAATAACTCTAGGGTGGAACATGCTGTCATTATTGGAAAGTGTCCAATAGAAACACAGCCCACGTGGCTGTGTGTGTTTACAGAACTACTGCGTTAGCGTGTCTTTTTTGTCACCACCTTGCCCGACTTCGGAGTGACGGAAGTCTTGCTGTCAGTACTGGACGCTCGGGTCGCCATGGAAGCGGAGCTGCCTCTGCTGGGGGCGTGGCCACCCGACCGCACGTCCTCGTGAACAGGAGACACGCCCCCATCAGGGCTACCGGTTTGCCGCTTACGGCCACTCCTCAGAGATGAAATCTGATTACAGAGAGAGAGAGAGAGAGGGAGAGAGAGAGAGGGAGAGAGGGAGAGAGAGAGAGAGAGAGAGAGAGAGGGGGAGAGAGGGAGAGAGAGAGAGAGAGAGAGAGGGAGAGAGGGAGAGAGAGAGAGAGATGGGAGGATTAAACATTCATTCATTCATTTTCTAAGCCACTTATCCTAATTAGGGTCACAGGGGGTGCTGTAGCCTATCCAAGCGCTTGTTGGGGCGAAAGGCGGGGAAACACCCTGGACAGGTCGCCAGTCCATCTCAGGGCAGACACACAGACATGCAGATTCACGCACACATGAGGTTTAAACAGTGAGGTGAAATTCTTACTTCAGAAAAAATGCCCTAAAAAAAAATTGTAATTTACAGCAAACTGCATAGACAGCTTAGATATGACGGACATGGCGTCCGGCTACAGAGAGCATGAAACCTGGAGGCTTAAAAAAATCTGTTTTCTCCTTCTTACTTTAAACAGGACTGTTATGTTACTCAATGTTCTGAGAACTTCTGCACAGAGAAGCTAAAGCCCTGAGGACAAAACCTATTATGCGAGTGTTGTTTTAGGAGCATTCAGAGAAACAAAACATTCAGACGCAAAACAATAAGAAAGGGAGAAGAGAGGAGACGCAGAGAGGAAGTGGGCCAAATGTGAGTAAAAGAGCGAGTTATGGAGCGAAAACGCCCACGCGTACAAACAAACGAGTGAGGAAATGAAAAACGAGTGGGTTTTTTTTTTCTTTTCTTTTTCTTTCTTTTTTTTTTTTTTTGAAAGCGGACTTACAGGTGCTCTGCTGCGGCGCGTCTTCATCGCGTGCCTGGCTGCAGGCCCATCCTCTTCCTCTTTGACGGGTTTGAACATGTACGGCGGGTCTGCGGGTTTGGGCGCCGGCGGCAGGCGTCTGTATTTACTGTAGTGGGAGTGGCAGCTGGAGCAGAGCAGAATGTTGTCCCTCCCACCCACCTGCCAGTCCTTAGAGCCTGAGACAGAGAGAGAGAGAGACAGAGAGAGAGGGAGAGAGAGAGGGAGAGAGACAGAGAGAGAGAGAGAGAGAGAGAGAGAGAGAGAGAGAGACAGAGAGAGAGAGAGAGAGAGAGAGAGAGAGAGGGAGAGAGAGAGACAGAGAGAGAGAGACAGAGAGAAAGAGAGAGAGAGAGAGACAGAGAGAGAGAGAGACAAAGAGAGAGAGACAGAGAGAGGGGGGGGGGGGGGGGGGAGAGAAAGATTGTAATGAAGAAAAGTCACAGAACCTGGTGCTCCTCTTCTTTCACTCTTTTGTACTCACATGCTTACAAATACAGACACATATACATACATACACACACATAGACACACACTCACACACACACACACACTCACACCTCCCTGAATCTCACCACAGAGGTAACTAATACATGTTCAGACTCTGCTTTTTTCCACTCTCTTTCTCTCTCTCTCTCGCTTTAAGACATGCACACCGACACATTAACTCTTCTGTAAATCATAACTGTAAGCTACATTACCCACATCCAGCAATTTCTTACTAATATTGAATAATAATAATAAGAAGAAGAAGAATATTTATTTAGAGCCCAATATCAATATTTAAAGTCTCAAAGGGCTTTACACGTCTATAACAAAGTCAAATCAAAATTATATTACGCATAAGTTTGAGAAAATAGATAAGTCTTTAGTCTTGTTTTAAGTATTGAGAGAGTTTGCCTCTCTAACTTCTAATATTTATGTCTAAATGGTTTATGAAAAGCAACATGAAATAAGGTTTGTGGATTAAACAAAACAAAGAGATTTTGTACTCACTGGTGGTGAGACAGTGACCACAGACGCAGTCTTTGTCTCCCTGTTCGCTGTCTTCGCTCTCCAGGTCATCCTCACTCGCTGAACTCAGCTCCACTACAGAGGAAAAAACACACACACACACACACACACACACACACACACAATCACATGAGACACAAACAACTTTACTTTACCTGTTAACAGGCTTTCATTTCACATTCTCAGTTCACGGGCTTTAAATGTGAGGGGGTTTCAAATGAAAACATCTGAAAACGTTCAACATGCTTCTCACAGGAGCTGCGGGCTTTGCCTCTAATACAGTTAGCTCTTTGAAAAAACAAAACAAAACAAAAAAAACAACAACTTGGCATCAGTTTGACTTTTTCCAAGTCATAACTCCTGTCTTGCTGTACACGCCCAGGCCTATGGTGATCAACTGCTGACCTAACAAACTATGCCCCCACCTCCACCCCTGCCGCCCCCCCCCCCCATTTTCCGTAACCACCTGCTTGATCTGGGCATGATCTGATACGCGAAAAAGTAAACCACGCCTCAATTTTCATTTTCTACATGTAAAATGGTTGCTCGAGCCATTCGTGGCTGTGAGCGAAAACCTCACTGTCTCTTTATTACTGACAGTATGTCCTCTATACTAACCAGCATGTGGAAGCCTCAACCCATGATATGAGATTATAACTGAGAAAAACATGCATCTATTTTAACTAAAAAAAACAAAAAAAACCAAAAAGCAATAGATCAACTGTCCCTGAATCACTTCTAGAGACATCTGGATGTACACAGGCCCATGAGGGCAATTTGAATGCAGCATTTTGAAATTAATTTTTATACTAAAATCTCTGATGAAGTTTCGATTTAAGCAGACTGAAAAACCTCTGTGATCATCAATAACATGTAGAGAGAAGCGTTGACCCCCTGGGGCCCGTGTGACTTTTCAGCGTGAAAGCACCTGCCCGGCACACAGCGGTGAGCACCGGCCTGCGTGGCCCGTCACACAGCGGTGAGCACCGGCCTGCGGGCCCGGCCCACAGCGGGTCGGGACGGACTGGACCAGAACTCACTGGAAGACGTGCGGGACGGGGCGTTGGTGGCCGAGGCGGAGTTGCGGGTTTTCACTTTGCGGGACGCGGGCTGCTTGCGGTGCTGGCGCTGAGGTCGTGACCCCGCAGCTTCCGGGGTCTTCTTCCAGTAGTAGTAGAACGTAATCAGCTCACCCTTCAGACGAAAAAAAAAAACAAAAACAAAAAAAAAAAAAGATCATAAAACCGATCCACGCGCTGGGAGTTTAGACAGAGAGCTCAGCGTCGGTCTTAATGCCGCACTAAGCTTAAGAGCCTCAGAACTGCGATGACACGATGGTCAAAGGGTTAATTTAATGGAAGGGTTAGCACTTAGCATCAGTCCAAACATTTTACTTTAACCGTGTGTTCAAGTGTACTCACTGAGAATGTCTTTTTTTGTTCACTCACTCATCAAGATTTCCCCAGCAAAGAAAAGTTCAAAAGAACGACAGAGTCATCAGTCTGCACTTGAATTCAGCTGCAGACGCGCTCACCGCTCACCGTTTTCTTGTTGGGCAACAGGTCTTTACGGATCCTGAAGAAATTCTTGCCATACTGTCTCAGGCCTTTAATGAAGCGTTTCTGGTATCACAAAAAGGAGAGAGACAGCGGGAGAGAGAGAGAGAGAGAGTAAAATGTCTTTGCATTCCTGTTTAGTCAAGGGAAACAGTAACAAAACAAACAAACAAACAAACAAACAAAAAAAAAACATGCCATACAAAAATGCAAAATGTAGACAATAACACAAATATAAAGAATTCAGACCTAAACGATACAGACCTAATCACAAACCATAAGAATTATTGTTATGATGGGTAAAAACAGAGATCATTTTTCTCTTACCACTTCATCCTCTGACCAGCTCTTCTCAATGAGTTTGGGAACCGGCTTCTTCACCAGACACTGCAGGGCTTTGGCGGCATCATAGTGACTCTCATGGAGCTAAAGGGGATAAAAAAAAAAAAAAATTCTTTTCAAAGTGAAAAAAAGATAAATAGAAGGACAGAAAAAGGAGAAAGAAGAAAGAAAAAAAGGAAAATGAAAAGAGAAAAACACCGCTGGGATGCTTCATGTGAGGGAAAACACCAGTAGATCTGAGGTTTTGTCTAACGAGAAACGAGTCAGGCTGGGATAGCACTGACTTTCAAATTAATTAACCCAATATCATTTGCAAAGATTTTTTTATAGTGTTCACCAAGGAACCTGGACTGAGCTTCCCAAATGCATTTGGAATGGACGGTCACCTCATCTGGAACCCTAATCTGGAAAACCAGCCTGGAAAAGCAGCACAGTGGCTTTCAGCTAATAACGTCTCACAGTATCAGCAAATTTGACAAATGCCATGATTCTTGCAATATCGCCCACCAGAGAGACACCCCCTCCCCTCGTATTCACAGATTGGGGGAAAAACGATATCTGTTAATCTGAGCGGAAGCGAACGTCGCTGTAGCACTACTCCAGGCCGTATACTAGAGTAGCAATCGCTGCTGAAATCACAAGTGGAAGTAGTCGATACATCAGGGAATACAAACAGATAACGAGCTGGAAAAAAATCGTATTACACACACACACACACACACACAAAGATGGACGAACACACACACACACACAAAGATGGACAAACACACATATACACACACACACACAAAGATGGACGAACACATACAAAGATGGACGAACACACACACACACACAAAGATGGACAAACACACATACACACACACACACACAAAGATGGACGAACACACACAAAGATGGACGAACACACACACACACACAAAGATGGACAAACACACATACACACACACACACGGCGGGGGGGGGGGGGGGGGGCGCATGTGGTTACAGAAAAAGACAAAAATCACAAAAAAAAGAGAAAAAGAGAAAAAGAGAAAAATGACAAGAGTTATAACGAAAAAAAAAAACCCCACAGTAGGACGACAGCTGGTTCCCGTCTGTGTACTGACCGTGTTTAAAGCATTCAGCGTGGTGTCATCTCGTGACGCGGCCAGACAGCCATCTTCCGTAGAGCCTCCGTCACACATGCCTGCAAACGCTGCCATGCTCCTGACATACAGAGGCCAAAAAAAGGTCATACGTGGTCACGTGACCCGGAAACAGTCCAGCCAAGAGCACCCCATAACACAATTCATTCGCTGAAACACAGCTATTTTCGGAATAGGGTCAGTTTGTCTTTAATTAGAACTAATTAGAGAATAAGAGACCATTGAGCTATTGATAAGAATTAAATGAAGACACCCATCACTGAGCAATAATAATCACTGGGTTCATTAAAAGCTATTGGTTTGTTATGGCTTAATAAATACGTTATACTCCTTATACTAACGTACTACTCTGCTGAAATATTTAGAGAAGTTCGAGGCAACTGAATGATCCAACAGTTGGGCTGAAGCTGCTGGCTGTTATTGAAACAGGTAAGCGAAAGGTCAAACCAACGTGCTGACCTGGCCGCGCGCAGGTACATAAGGAGGTCACAGTCGTTGACCCCTGGCGTCCACACCAGCTCCTCATTCTCCGTCACCTGTTCTGAGCCTGCTGCGGGGAGGGGCTGCAACTCAGGGAGTTTAGCCTGAAAACAGCCACACACAAAACAGAATCATTGTATGCATACACCCACACACACTCACTCACACACACACACACACACACACACACATTCATTAAGTTATCCACACACACACACACAGAGCCGTGTATGGCGTGAAAATAATCAGTGACCCGTATATGAAGTCCTGAGGCGTTTGACACACACACACACACACACACACACACACACACACACACACTCAGATGCAGGTCAGCGAAACTAACCTGGTGGCTCGGACCTACTCGGATCTCCCCCTGCGTACTGTTCAGCTGCCTGAAATACACATTATCACACAACCTCAGGATCACCCGTCAGGTCGCATTTTCATCCAGTTTTCTCATATACATAAAACACGAAACTGGCTTTAGATACAAAGAATCCTGCGGCTTAATCCTGGCACAAATAAAATAACATATTAAAAAATATATATACATATATATATATATATGAAATTCACAAAATACATTTATTAAATTCACAAACAGACACATTTCCCCACGATTTTTAAATGACAGACAATAATGATATCGACAGGTTTCGGACAGGTTTAACTGCCTCTACGCGACGTCTGGACAGAATGTAAGAACTTCAAAATGCAGATTATTCTGCAGAAAAACAGGGTTTAAAAAGCAAGACAGAATACATAGTAACGTTAACAGACAAGTAAAAAGTAAGTACATTATTACACACGCTATGCTGACCACATTCTTTGATCGGAAAGATGTACATAAATAAGGAACTAAACCGTTTGCTAGACGTCGCATGAATATAGCAAAGTTCACCCGCGATTTCTGCACTTATTAATATATTCCCAACGCTTCACACAGATGTCTCTTCGAATAGTTCATTTTAACACGTAAATGTGCTTATCGGCAATCACGAAAATCATCCCAAATCCCGCCCATCTGTCTGGACTGGCCAATCTACGCCCGGCGGCACCGTTCCCTCCAAAGGTTATATAAAAGGGGGCTCGAAGCCTTTCGCATGTACTCCAAATCAATCACTACACTGATGAATACATTTCAATACCCTAACCCATCTTCTTCGTCCGTGATTTTGATTTCGGGGAGACGACATGTTTAACATGTTTATTTTGGACAATTTAACGAGCGAAATCTATCAAAAAAACATACTTGTCTATGCAAGCGAAACATCAAAGCATTATTAAAAAAAATTCTATGTTTTTACACCAAGCTTAATAACAATATTTCAAATACTATGATAGCACAAATGCACGTTTTGAAATCTGTGTTTTCATCCCGTCAAAGGGCTGGATGGCCTCTGTCTCTGCGCAGCCTTTACAGACAAGCTGTCAAGTTCACAACCATCTATATTTGTATTTGCGCTGCAAAAGTATTTGCGGTGTTTGAAATATGCAAACGGTATTTAAAGAGAAGGCATCCAGAGAGGAAACAAAAATATCAACAAACCTTCGCGGGCTGAACAAATCGTCCATGTCGCCGTCTTCTTCGATTGTGTGTTTACAGTTTGTTTTTTAGTGAGGCGGCTGAAAACTACGCTTATTCCCCCTATTTCATACTACTCAAAATGGAGGCTAAGCAGACGATTTTTTTTCCGAGCTCATGCAATGACCTCAGTCCTCACGCTCAGCCTACCGAGATCCACTTCCACAGACATAACTGAGCATGTGCCGCCCCCGCCATCGGTAATGGGATCAGCTTCAGCTCCGTATCCGGCCCGTCCGCGAGGAAACGCGCACCAATCCGAGCTCAAGAACCACGCATTCCGCAGACCCACAGACAGCGGTAAAAATAATACAAGGGAAGAAATACAGAGAGAGAGAGAGAGAGAGAGAAAGAAAGAGAGCGATACAAACGGCCACAGCGGAATAACATCGGTGATAAAATGGACTCCCGTTGTTCAGCTGTCAGACGAAATTCCCAAACACGCCCTTTAAATGAAGCAGAAACAACTGAGCTACAGCAAATAATACCCCATACTATGCACGCGATACGTCTATAAACAAAATAAAATATAGGTCAAATGAATTTATTTGCAAAGATTTAATTATCTTTAAGGGTTTTTTTTTTTTTTTAATTTCTCGTTTGTCATAAATAAACGAAAATCAGAATCGCTCGTGTGTGAGAGAGGGAAAGCATGACTTAACATGCCATCACGGATTGTGGCAATGATTAGGAGCAATCCTACACTTAATTACATTAAACAAAAACAAACACCATTCACTGTAGAGTTTAACCCTGAACTAGAACTGGATGCTCCCATGAGAAAACAAACCTGGAACTAACTGGTTCCTTCTCTATATAAGTCCCGTTATATATTTCAGTGTCATTCAGAATTTTGTTTTTGTTTTTGTTCTCATGCTCATTCTTCACTACTGGTGCTGCTTGCCTGCCAATTACCTGTCCGTTCGCCTCAAATTATTACATGCTTCAAATGCACGGGCTGGATGGTGTATTAAGAGATAAGACATCGCTTTTCACCACAGCTCCTTGTATCTCCGCAGCAGTAAACAAACACGAAACGGGCCACAGGCCACAGTGCTACTTCAAACTCAGTGATTAATAGCTGTTCTGCATAGACATGGTGGTAATTTAGTTTGTGACCGGCGTTTGACTCGGCGATAAGCGTGGCTTTAAGGGCACGTCATTTTGATAAAAGTTGTCTTCCTTGCAGTCTTTTTATTTTATTGAAAGAAGATATGATCTTTTTTTTTTTTTTTTTTTTAAATGCCATTGAAGCAAACATCTCAGCCCAAGCATGGGGGACTATGAGTGCTGATCCAGGAACAGTTCTCCTCAGCCCTCAAAACTGTGTTGATAAAGATTATTATCTGAGTAATCTGACCCAGCAACAACAGATTTCTGTTGAGGTAATCCACTGCCCTCCCCCCATAAAACCTGACTGTTAGATGCCCCCTGTAACTGGTGTCTGTGTGGGTTAATGGGTTACACCTGAGCTGAGTTAATGACAGCTTGTCATGGTGAAGTGTACGATTATGTGAACGAGGGTTCCCACGGTAAAACTGCAGACTGGACTTGTAACAATGCACAATGATCAGTTATGTGTCTTCTTCGCTCTCTCACAGAGAGAGAGAGAGAGAGAGGGAGGGAGCCTGTGAGAAAACCCTACCACACATAAAATCATTTAAAGCAATGAACTAACATCTCACAACCCTTTCCACAGTTTTGGAAGAATTTAAAAGAAAAAAAGTGAGACAGATTTTCCCGTTTTCAACAGAAAAGTTTATTACAGTGAATGCACAAGTCACTCACAAATCCAGGCTAGTTACTTTTACACATAAATACTTTTCTCGACATTACAGCTGCACTGCACAGCACTCTAGTATGTAGACAGACTTGTATAGCCGTAGAACTGCTATGTCTCAATGACTTTGACCTTCAGAAGATAGGGTTTGACCTTCAACACATCGATAACAAATGACACATCTATACATTTCAACATGTCCTAGTTCATCTGTCTGTCTTACTGGCCTGCGTGTGAGAAAAAGCTGCGTTACTGTGTAGAGTTAGGGTGCTGCTCCATGGCTATGTTACTGGTTACAGAGGGACTACGCTGAACTGGGAAGGTTTTATGAGGAAGAGCATGATGTGGTTTCAGTTCAGACCAGAGGATTCCGGAAGTTCTTCCCGGCGAACCGGGCCTTGTCTCCCAACTCCTCTTCAATTCTGTATATCGGGGGGGGGGGGGGGGGGGGCAAACAGGAAAAACATTAACTACACAAATAGACCTGACACAAAGGAACTAGGGTGAGATGAACTGTATTTGTCTCAGATGTGTGATGTGTGTGTGATAGAGTTTAGCGTCTTTCAGTACAACTGCACAGGATTGCGACCGAACACAACTAACCTCACATTTAACTGCAGTCAAGTCTATCTGAGGTTTATCTATAAGTGAAATATTAAATGTATCTGAATAACTGTATGTAGCTGTACATGGTAACTTCTTCAGCTGGGGACACTTGAGTTCTGTTCTGATTTATGTCTGAACTCTCAGGTCTGTTCTGTATAGTGCTGAGATGCATTTGCTGTATGCAACCTGAGGCTGAGAGATGCCTGTACAGGTGAGTGTGACATTCTTACCTGAGAATCTGATTGTACTTCGCCAGACGCTCCGAACGGCACGGCGCCCCAGTCTTAATCTGGACAACGGCATTTCAAAATTGACCAATTAGATTAGTCATTCATCAGATTATCCAGATTTCTGCAACGCCGTCCATAAACTTCTCTAGTGTGCTTGCTTATGCAGAAGATGAATGTGACTGATTTTTTCAAACAGACTGATTTTTTTGCACCTACTGACTGTCAACACTTCCTCATTTCAAAAGGAATAAACAGCTGAGATGAGGTTTTATTTCAGACTTAATAATTACATAAAGAATAAAGAGGAACATTTCTTTAAGAATTCCAGAAACCAGATTTGAATCTGAGGAAAGGTAAGAGTTAAATTAAGTTTAAACAGTCTGTCATCTGAATTTGCAAGTTTCTTTCAACCATTCCATCAGTTTGATAGATAGATAGATAGATAGATAGATAGATAGATAGATAGATAGATAGTCAGTCAGTCAGTCAGAAAACAGACAGACAGAAAACAGACAGACAGAAAACAGACAGACAGACAGAAAACAGAAAGACAGACAGACAGACAGATAAACAGACAGACAGACAGATAAACAGAAGCAGCGTTTGCTATCCCCCGTAGACCCACCTGTCCGGTGCAGAGTCCCACCACCAGGTCAGCGATGAAGGTGTCCTCCGTTTCTCCAGAACGATGACTGACCATCACTCCCCAGCCATTGGTCTGGGCCATCTTACACCTGCACGACCAGTTCAGTGACTTCACCAACCAGTTCAGTGACTTCACACAACATCAAATACATAATCCACTGAACACATTTACATCTATGTCCATAACCATCTCCGTCTGGGCCGTCTTCCACCTGAACAACCAGTTCAGTGACTTCACACACACACACACACCATCTTACACCTGCACAACCAGTTCAGTTCAGTTCACTTCACACACACACCACCATCTTACACCTGCCCAACCAGTTCAGTTCACTTCACACACACACCACCATCTTACACCTGCCCAACCAGTTCAGTTCACTTCACACACGCCAATGCAACCATATGACAACAAATACATATGCACTGAACACATTCACATCTATGTCTATAACCATCTCTGTCTCTCTCCTATGTTAGAGTATATACAGCGTGTATGTGTATACATATATATATATATACACACACACATACATACATACAGACACACACACACACACACACACATATATATATATATATGGTTACGGGGTTGTATACTGGGGTATATATATGAGGCTCTTACACCTGCACGAGCAGCTTAGTCTCTTTACATCAGCTCAACCATATGACTACAAATGAATATCACTGAGTATATCTATAGCCATGTCTATGTCTAGATCTCTCTCTGTACATCTGTGTGTGTATATATATATATAAAATATATATATTATTAGGGTGGTCTGCTGTATGGTGCGGTGATTGACAGACGGGGTCCTTACGCCTGCATGGACTCAGTAACGGTCCCGATCTGGTTGACTTTCAGGAGGAGGCAGTTGCAGGCTTTGCTCTCCACGGCTTTGCTGATGCGTTTGGGGTTCGTCACCGTCAGGTCGTCTCCCACCACCTGGATGTCAGTGGTCCCAGTAAACTTGGCCCACGCATCCCAGTCGTCCTGGTCAAATGGATCCTCAATGGACACCACTGCAAAGACACACACACACACACACACACACACACACACACACAAGTCAACCCAAACTAACAGTAAAAACATCACCGGTAATGAGACCGAGATCGTGTGAGGTGAGGTTAGCTGGCTCTTGGAGTCATAGTCCTCTCTTTCTTCTGTCTTCTCTCTCAGACTCAAACTGAAGCATTTTCTGTCCCCACTATGCAAGGGCCAGGTCTCACTGCCACTCATATAGGAATGAAAAATGTGTGTGTGTGTGTGTGTGTGTATTCTACAGATCAGTTAGCCTCATAACATCAAGGGAAAAGTCGAAACTGAGGTAGGATCATTCCTGCTGGACTCACGTGAACTTTTGGCTTAGTGTTATCCAGCTGAGAATCTTGCTACATAATCCTAAGTTTCCCTGACAGAAACACATTTTTAGTCAGAAGGCACAGACTACGTCTGGCACAAACTGAAGTTTTGAGGGCTTCAGCTTAATAGCCATCTATGTCGTTTCCTAAATGTTTACTAGGATCTTTACTGAGTTATTTGAGTCGTTTTGGTCTCGGGCTGTGGAGAGGCTGGGCCTTTATGAGGCTGCAGTGGCAGGCTCTGACAGACAGGGGGCAGTAGTATGCAGTCAGTGAATGTTCTTGTGTTCAGAACGAGGTTTACCTGGGTAATCCTGGATAAAGCTCTTATACAGGTCTGCCAGCTCGTCGGGAGTGATGTAGCGGCCGGGGTCATCCGGAGACTTGAAGTCCAGGTCGTATTTCCCGTCGCGGTAGAACTCAGACGCAGCAACATCCATGCCAATCACGATCTCGTCTGAGTAGCCTGCTTTACTGATGGCATTCTTCAACAGCTCCAGAGCTGCACACACACACACACACACACACACACACACACACAGACACAGACACACACACACACACAAATAAATATCTACAAATTAACTACAAATTTATTCTAAATATAAATTTAAAAGAACAAAACTTGACTGTGACGTGGAGTCTGAGGATGATGTCACGACGTTTTGTTTCCCTGGATCTTTATCCCTCTATCTGTTTTCTATCCCTCTCTCAAACTTTTCTCTTCTTACATCTTTACATCTCTCCCTGCTCAATATTTCTCTTTCTATCTATCTATCTATCTATCTTCATCATCCCTCCATACCTTCTTTGTTCTCCAGGATGTTGGGTGCGAAGCCTCCCTCGTCGCCCACGTTGGTGGCGTCCTTGCCGTATTTCTCTTTGATGACGTTTTTCAGATTGTGGTACACCTCCGCGCCGATGCGCATGGCCTCCTTAAAGCTGCTCGCTCCCACGGGCAGGATCATAAACTCCTGCATAGCCAGTTTGTTCCCCGCGTGGGAACCGCCGTTTATCACGTTAAAGGCCTGGCACGAGAAAAGAGACACACGCTTCATTTATTCGTCTTTATCACCGTGCGAAAAAGATTTTTTAAAATTCCGTCCTCCTCATTATGCTCTTTCTGAACATACTTAGTAATCTGGTTTCCACACATTAAACCACTGTCTCTTGACTTAACACGTACCTTTTCTAACTTTAAACCGTTAAACTGCACACGCGCGCGCGCGCACACACACACACACACACATATATACATATACACATACATCTGCATAAAGTATTAAAATCCTGTCAGTGTGTGTCTGTTTGTGCAATACATGAAATCAGTGTATATCAGTGTGCATGTGATTATATGAAGTCAGTGTATATCAGTGTACATGTGTGTGTGATTTCATGAAATCAGTGTATATCAGTGTGCATGTGTGTGTGTGATTATATGAAATCAGTGTATATCAGTGTGCATGTGTGTGTGTGATTATATGAAATCAGTGTAGATCAGTGTGCGTATGTGTGATATGTGAACAAAAGCAGAGTGAGTCCAGTCATTTCGGAGGTCAAACTCACAGGCACGGGCAGAATGACCTCTGGATTTCCAGCGAGGTCAGCGATGTGTCGGTACAATGGCACACCCTTCTCCGCCGCGCCCGCCTTGCACACGGCCAGAGACACGCCCAGGATGGCATTCGCTCCGAACTTCGCTAAAATACAGCAAACAGGCAGACGAAGGTCAACATCATATCACAAAATCAGAGCTAAGTCTAAAACATCAAAGGCTTACTAAAACAAACACACACACACACAGAGTTCTCTGTTCTGTCCATGACACCCACAACACCAGTGACTGCTGATGTTTCATAAGACCTGCTCTCTGTACTTCGATTTATAAAGCTGGAAGAAACACAGTCTGTTGTTTGCGTATGCGAAAACGAGACCTGTCAGCTACTGTAACCACTCACACATTTCAGATGTCTTCTTCAGCTATATATGAGAGCTGTGATTTGTCAGACACACAAGCTGTGTGATATGTGTATTCTTTGATAAACTCACACTTGTTCTCTGTGCCGTCCAAATCGAGCATCAGCTGGTCAATCTTCTCCTGTTCGACCACAGAAATGCCCTGAAATACAAACCAACAGAAATACCCACTGATTATCCAGTTCATCCCTCCCTCACCTGTCTGGGGCCTTTCCCCTTTACACAAAGCATCTGTTACAGATTAAGAGGGAGAACTTTTCTTAAAAAAACTGTGTGCAAATTGTTTATGGTACACAGTTCTGCATTGTCATCCATCCATCCATCTTGCAGAATGTGATTTGTAAATTTGTGTGGTGGAGTTGTGGAGGCAGTGGTTTGGTGGTGCCCATGGGTCAGTGCGACACGAGCCAAAACAGGAATTTTAATAAAGGTGGCCCCTCCTACCTGGCTGACTAGGGCGGGTCCAATGGTTTGATTGACATGCTCCACAGCCTTTGATACGCCTGTGGGAGAGAGAAACAGAATACAGCTGACTGGAATATTCATCATGAAAAAAAAAAAATGCAAAGCAAAACTGCCAGACAGAGAGAGAGAGTGAGAGAGAGAGAGAGAGAGAGAGAGACAGAGACAGAAGGAACAGAACATCTCTTCATCCAAGTTCTGTCGCAAACACATTTCACGCAACGGACAAGAGCGGATAAACAGACAAAAAACAAACGGCAGACTCCATATCCTGCCCCCCCCACCGCCCCCCCCCCCCTTAGTCTGACGGCCTCTGCAGCGTTTCGCTCAAATCTCAGTCAGGATTAGCATGCAGAGCGTGGGAGCGCCGTGAAATCTTTTCATCACCAAGACGTTAAATCAATGTGGGTGCAGAGCTAACACCGACTCTATCTAAAAACCATGCCAGAAACCCACATTCACCCTGCAACCCTCACCATCACCATCATCATCATTCAACATTCACAGGTCCATCATGCTAGCATTCCACAGTCTCAATTACCTGATGACACACAGCTGGGACCAGTACCTAATCTATAGGTGTACTATGTCCTGACAGAGTGGGTAAGACAGAGAGAGAGAGAGAGAGAGAGAGAGAAGAACTGTACACAGACAAGACAATGAGGAACGCTCGGGGTAATTCTAATGGATAAAAAGTAATTAGTAAGACTCCACAAGACACCTTCAACTACTGTAAAATCTGACTTTCCAAAAGTAAGCTTGACTTCATTTTAATTCAGCTTGACATGACAAACTGAGCGGACACAGACGGTGTGTGTCTCTAAAACACTGTAGGACGCACAGGTATGTGTTGATGAGTGTGATTTCTGCAGCGGGTTGGTGTGAGGGGGTATTCCGACACACCTTTGCCCAGGTAACGAGACTTGTCGTTGTCTCTCAGCTCCAGAGCCTCATAGATGCCAGTGGAGGCTCCACTGGGGACAGCTGCCCTGAACAGACCTGAGGAAACACACACACACACACACACACACACACGCACAACTTAGTACAAAAATGTGAGAACAATGAGAGAACAATGACTAATCTGGTAGGCCACTGCCGTTCTGCATCTGACTAAATGAAGTTTCCCCCACAGATGCGTTAAAGGTGCCAGCTCATTGACACGTGTTGGACTCTGAACAAACGCCCACTGTCACTGTCACTGTCACTATCACCCTCCCCCCCTTCGGACAGAACTGGGAGTAAGGGATGAATGGAAACTAGACGAATGAATGAACGAATGAATCACCTTTTTCTGTGTAGAGATCGACCTCCACCGTGGGGTTTCCCCTGGAGTCGAAGATCTCGCGTGCATGAATCTTCAAGATGGACATGTCGCTGGAAACGGGGAGAAAAAAAGTTTAAGT
>NC_044500.1:46902057-46987057 GCF_902362185.1 Chanos chanos
ACAATGAAAGAAAACTTAGTTCAGAGTCACGCCAACCATACATAAAACTCTACAGATCCTTCTGTGAAATGTGAACGACAGCTCGCAATAGAAAGCAAGACTTAAAGTTTTAAAGTCTGCGCTAGGACGTGTTCTGTAGCTTTCCTCTTAAACATCACTCCCCGTAAGCCGTGTCGATTACATGCATGTATGCGCACAGGAGCGAAGAGACAAGCCAGTCTTCCGCAGGTCTCCAGTGGGACAGGTCTCCGGAGGTACAAGTTTCCAGTGGTACAGGTGTAATGTAATGTGTGTGTGTGTGTGTGTGTGTTTGGAGGCATAGGGGTCACTGGAGTGCATAACCCAGGGGTGAGTTTGACAGCACAGCCATGTTGAGTGGAATGACTAAGCAGATTCCCTCCCCCCACCTGTTGTCGGGGGTTATGATTGGTCACATTCAAAACAAAACCATTGTGTGTGTGAGTAGTAAACTTACACCCCCCCCCCCCCCATCCCCCATAAAACCTTTTACACAGATCAGCAAATGAAACGCAAAAACAAAATAAACAAAATATAAATGATTAATGCTTGTATGCAAGTGGGTTCAAATATACGCATTACAACATTATTGTTTATTTTGTGTATTGTTATGGTTGTAATTGCACTCAGATGGGAAAAGAATCATCACATGAATTACAGTAATCATCGGTAACTGACATATTTCAGTGGCTTGCTCTAAGACTTTGTATATGTGTGTGTGTGTGTGTGTGCAGGAACTGTATATCTGAGATTTTGTTCTCGTCCCCTGACCATTCGTCTCTGGTGTGCGTATGTGTGTGTGTGTGTGTGTGTGTGTGTGTGCGCGCGGTGTTAAAGGTGTGGCTTGCTCATTAAAGCCTACATTACCTGAGGCTAATTACTGCCTCGCTGGGGCACCACGGTAACCATCTCCTTGGCCACGTCGTCATGGAAATGCAGCCCAGAAAGGTCTAACGAGAGCTGGCAGGGGAGGCAGTGCATAAATGCAGTGGAATTACTGTAGGGTTTGGTCTGAAATCTCTGGTGAGATTCAATAAGGAGGACACAGCCACTCCTCAGTTAAACCCTGTCTGTGTATGTAGTCACACTCTCCCGCCGCCAAGCGCAACGAGACTTGTGATGACTACGTATTATATAGCCCCCATCGTAAAGTTTTATTTTCAGATTGCACGTCACAAATTTCACCGACTGAATTAGTCCGACGTAAACCTCGTTCTATTTTGTCCTTGACCTAATTTACAGTTTCCATTTCACAGCAACTCCAAGTATTAGACGACACTTTCGTCCAGTTGTGACACGTAGCAAACGGGTAATTGTGCGGTAGCTAAATGAGCTATGCACGTGTTTCGAAGGGTCAGTATAAACACTGTCAGAGTTCATTTTACACGGGTAAATTTGCCATGTACAGAATCTAAGGCTACACAAGCAGCTTGGTTACATCATTTCGTAGAAACTATCGTTATCTGTCACGAGATAGCGGCTATTTCTGTTTACTGTCGGACAATAAAAGAGTGTCGATACCCCATCCCATCCTGAAACAAACCAAAGAGAGAGAAAAAAAAAAGAGTGACAGAGGGAGAGAGAGGAAGAGAAAAGTGTCTGTTTGTCCCATTCACTTTCCATTCTGTTCAGTCAAACATGCTTGTATTTTCATGGGGCTTAATGTAGATCAGTTTCAGTCTGGAGATTTACTGCCTCTGTGACAGATTCATGGTGTTTGCATCGCTTTGTGATCTTTCACATGAACTCCTCACATCCAGTTATAACACACTGTGAGAAGAAGAGGCCTTGGTCTCTCTGAGCTGTGTGGCACAGAGGGCAAACATCCACTGATCTGAGAACAGGGGAAAGCGCACACACACTCTGATATTCTCAGACAACGCAGTATGACTTTGACTGGGGACCAGAGCGCAACATTTTGGAGTGACCATCTCCATCTTACGGGGCAGTTTTGGAAGTTTTATCTCTCTCTAATACTGCCTGGTAATGATGCAGGTGGCATTCTGCTTACACCAGGAATGCACTAAAACACACCCACATACACATACACACACACACACACAGACAGTAACTGTCCAGGGCACATCTTATCCGACAGTGCTGGGCTGTTTGTTATGATCTAACACTGTCTGGTAACGATGCACACTGGCGGTTGGTTTCCACAGCAACAGCATACGCCAATCATTCTTGAAACTCTGTAATGTGTCTCTGTCTCAAGTTTACCCACAGAGCCAGTCTGGACCCTGTGGGGTAGCTAGTGAGCAGAGGGAAATGATCGTTTAAAAGCATTTGAGATAAACTCCAGATGAATTTGACGGCAAGTGTGGAGGCTAAGGTCCAGTGACGGTGGGAGGAGATGAATCCTGAAAATGGGACACGGAGTCACGGCAAACTGTGTTTGCTCCCGGTGACCTAATCACCTTACAGCCACTAGGTCACAAGGTCACCATGGTGTCGCATCAAATTTACTCTAACTGACCACTATTTGATGATGATGATGATGATACAACAATAAGAGCAGCAACAACGAACGAAGATGACAACAAATGTTATTATGATTAGTTATTATTATTATTGTTGTTGTTATTATTATTATTATTATTATTATTATTATTATTATTATTATTATTATTATTATAATACATCTTTTTTGAGCTCTCAAGCCCATAATAAACATGGATAAAAGAAAGACAGGAATAAGAAAAGGGGTTGAAGGAAGGAAGCCGTCTAAAACGACACAGGAAGAAGAAGAAGAAGAAGAGGAAGAGCTGATAGATGTCTTTGACTGTTCTGGAAAAAGGAGCCAATCACTCTAACCGACAGAGCAAAGGGAGAGAAGAACAGAGAAAAAAAGAGGAATAAAGAATAGAAGACATAGAAAGAGAAAGAGAATGAAATGTAATCTCTCCTCCACCTTGTTCTTCCATCCTCCTAATCTTCTCATCCACTGCTTCCTCGCTCACAGACCTACAGTAAATCTCCCCTTTCAGCTCATTCTCTAGCCGTCCTTTTACAGGTATTCTTATTAGCTGACACATTATCATACGCTTTCATATCCCACCTGACAGTGAGGAAGCAACAGCCTTTTACGCTCTCTGGGCCAAAGTCACTTCCTGCCTCCCCGACACTCACCTGAGTGTGTGTGTGTGTGTGTGTGTGTGTGTTGTCAGGCTCTGATTGGTTGAGACAGCCTCGCCTGTGCAAAATATTGAGATGAATGACACTTGAGATCTGTGTGAGAAAAAGAAACACAAGAGCTTCCACAGTTCCCTCACTCTCTCTCTCTCTCTCTCTCTCTCTCTCTCTCTCTTCATGCAGAAAAAGAACACACCTCAGGGATAAAAAAGAAAAGAAAAGAGTGCTATATGTAATAATACATTGGTAAATGGTGAACTGGTGAATGGTAAATTCTGCAGTCCAGACCTCAGCTTTCCTACACATCTGTAAGGCATGCTAGTGGCAGTTTTGTTTAACGAATCATTTTATAACACAGAGAAAAATTAAATGCTGACACTAGAAGATTTCTGTTTGTATGTAAACACGTAACCAGGCAGCATGTAGCCACTTCCATGGAGCGTGAAGCATGTTCCATGCAGCCACTATACATCATTAGCATGTTGCCTATATACCATTCCTGTTAGACTTTATCTTGCTAAAACACATTAGAAACCATTAAACATGGCTTGAAAAAATTATAAATACAAGATGGTGATTAGTCATTTGATGCCAGTGTCTCACAGGCCTTTTGCTGCGTTAGATGTTTTCCGAGGGAAGTTCTCGAGAGTGCAGTGTATTTTTCTGTAAACTGCGCCTTTGACGAGGACGCAGGGCTGAATGGTGAAGTCTAAAATGTGGCTGTGTTTACAGTCAAGATCACTCAGGCGGCCGTGACATCATAAAGGACTGCACAGGGACGTCGGCCGACAGCACAGAGAACACGGAGACTGTGTGTGTGTCCAGCTTGTCTTTCCACTGCTTCTGAATGAAATTACAGTCTTGTATTAAACACTTCATCTGGGTGGTCCACTCAGTTTTCAACCAAAGTTAACACGAAACCGTGCAACTTCATTAACCAAGACGTGTATTGAAAAAAATATTCTAGATTCTTCGTTTTTCTTCTCTTACCTGCATTTTAATCTCTCTCTCTCTCTGTCCCTCACAGTCTTACCAAGTCAAAGAGCTTGTTCCTTTGATTGCCGTCTTACCAGGCATGTTTAGATGTGGTTAATGTGTCTAATACTGTCTGGTAAAGCCGTCCATCATAAGGGTTTTCACCTTAGCCCTGCTCTTCACTGTCAGAACAACACCCTCCAAAACTGTCTTTCTTCCACATCAGACACAGTTCAGCACAATAAATCTGTATTTCAGAATCCTCTCGGCGGATTCCTCTCATTCGCAGACAAATTATTTGCAAAAATGTAAATACGACTGTATGAGAGCATCAGCAAATTCCGAGGTCATGGAATGAAATCAAGGGAGGAATGATAGGATGGGGTCGAACATAAAGCAGGATTAGAACAGAGCCATTCCTACCAAACCATGCAAAAGGGACTTTTCTAATGGAAAATTGTTGTATATTTTTTTACATGAGTAAAAAGTTCCTGTTTAAAAAAAAAAAAAAAAAAAAAAAATCAACTTTTCCTCCTAATTACATTTATATGTATTCTCAGATATATGAATGTTTCACACATTTACTGGTTTTTACAGATAACTCAGTTTGTTTGAACTCAACTTAAATAATGAATAAATGACCACATCTAAAACTTCTTGTGTGTGTGTGTGTGTGTGTGTGTTCCTATTTTCCATATAATTAGCTGGTTACCCACAGAAACCCGCACGCATGCAGCTACGCGCAAAGCATCAAAGTACTTTCTGACTATAGAGACATCAGTATGAGTAACCAGCCCATTAGCCAGACGATTTTGAGTATGAATCCCGAACTTGCCTGCTCTGATGATCTGGCCTTAAGCAAAGCATTTATCCACAAATTTACTCCTGACGTGTCTGATCTCTCACACACGAGTGTTAGCTAAATGAATTAATGTGTACCGGTATTACGCATAGCTGAAAATAAATGTAAGAGTTTTGTGAAAACTTTTGTATTGCTAAAGAGCCCAGACTGCAAAGAAATAGCAAGAATTCCCCTTGCCATTCTGCCGGGTCTGTGGCGGTGCCTTGGTTACTGCTTCCAGACCAGTAGGTGGCAGACAACTCACACTCATAGCTACCGTTCAAGCATGTGAGGAAGTAAGCACACTTTGACTTCCTGGTCATGCTTGTACCGCTCTTTGCTAAACATTAAACCTCATAATTCCGAAAAGTTACATATTCCTAACAGAGACAGTGTGGTTCAGAAGAGACGGATAGTATCAAATGTCTGGAATACCACCGGATTCATGGCAACCACCCACCGTGTCGCTGGAGACCACGTAAGATTAAACCGTGCATTCCGCGAAATGAATGAACAGCACACATCACCAGAGCTAATTTAGCCAGCCGGCAGGATCTAACACCAAACATTTGGAATATGCACGAATAAATATTAGATATGTTGACCTTTATGACCTCTTCATACGAGAGTTGTATGTTTTAGGTTGCTTGTGTATGTGTAAAAGCGACCCAGCTGGATATACACTTATTCATGTAGCAAACACATTTATCCAAAGTGACTTCCAAGAAAAGTAGTAGAGAAACCAAGCATATAGCGATTTTGTTAACTACTACAAAAACATACCCGCTTGTGCGTCTCCTTTATAAAAATTCAATAATGTGCCATTAGTGGGGCGTTACATATCCATATGAAACACATCCCATTTACCATTAAAGCAGCGTTCAACTGGATTACAAAATCAAAACAGAAGATCAGCTATAAAAGAGTTGCACCTGAACGGTGGCGCTAAATTACAAGAAGTGGTAAAAACCTGTAACAGACTGACAGCAGTAACAACGTTAAAGGTGTACACAGTAGTAGAAAGGTAAACTATATACTTTTTTTTTTATTTTACTGTGTTGATGCATCAGGATGGGGACGATTGTACTAGAACTGTATTGGAAGCACGCGCCGAAAACCTGTAAGAACTTCGCCGAGCTGGCGAGAAGAGGTTACTATAACAACACCAAGTTCCACCGCATCATCAAAGACTTCATGGTACAGGGCGGAGACCCCACTGGAACGGGTGAGCACTATTAGTTGAGTTTAGCGTTGATTTTGGTAACGTTACAGATAAAGCCGGTGGGCTATGACAAACTAGTTTCTCATCAGGAGATAATATGTTGGTTTAGAATTTAAAGCACCAGGTTGTCTGGGCCCGCAGACGAACAGACAAATTGCTAGGTAACCACAGGTAACAGTTGGAGGAAATGAACAGTTATTTGCAACCGCGCTGAACTTCACTGTGTAATTTTAATAATGATAAGAAGATAATTAAGCAGTATCTATTATAATGTCGTTTAATTATCGCGCAAGTGTTCTGCATTGAAGAAGCGGTCCCGTAGAAAGCATTAAAGTAACTGTGTATAATTTAACTCCCTGGGTCATTAACCTGTGCTTCCAGGCCGTGGCGGTGCGTCGATATACGGTAAACAGTTTGAGGATGAGCTTCACCCTGAGCTGAAGTTTACAGGTAAACTGTTTCTTTTTTTATTCAGGAAATACACTCACTGTTAAAAAAAAAACAAAAAAAACCTTTTGTGTTGCAGTTCTGGATACTGTTAAAAGGGGTTATTCCGATCGAAGGCTGTCCTGAGTCATTGCTAAAGGAACTGTGTATGAAGGATTTTGTTTAAGCCCAGTGCTTCACTGGGATATTGAAGGAATCAGTTGGTCGGAGAACTCCTTTAGGAATGATCTGGACTGACTGTGAGACACTTTAAGGTCACAGAGTAAAATGCAGATGTCGTCTGTGATGTCTTTTTAATGCTACATGCGTTGTAACCATTGATAAAGCTTACGCCTAAATGCTGCCATCTACTGGCCAATTGTGGCATAGATTTGATAGGACAACTGGATTCACTGACTAAAATGTTCACCTTTCCATAAGCTCGTCCCAAACCTAAACCCTTCCTTTACCAAACACCACAACTTAAAGGAAATGTCAACCCATTTTTCTTTTAAAGATTTCATTTTTTTTGTAGTTGGGGATTTGATGCATTCAGTTGACTGTAATAACTGAGTCTTAAGATTCTGACAACAATAGCAATATGTATCTTAAGGTTTTGAAACCACCAGATTTTAAAATCTAAGATCTGGTGGTTTCAAATCTTAAGACACATAATGTTTTGTATTTGTTTTCCGTATTGCATTTGTTCCCTTTAAATCTTTATCTGTAATATTTTACAATGGTGAAAAGAACATGTATGCGCTGGTGTGAATCTCCATCAGCCATATCAAATTAAGATTACAATTTACAGTTTGTTATTCGGCAGACGCTTTTAGCCAGAGCGACTTACAATCAGTGCATCAGTCGGATTCCTAATACCTCATGAGCAGAGATCACAATAAGACTGAGCATTAATTTCCCCCTTCGTATTGCGCCCCTGGAATACTTTGACAAACATAGATACAAGACAAGGTTTTTTTTAGTTTTTTGTTTTTAACGTAAGGAAAGGGAGGTTAGGCAGGGGGGGGACAGGTGAGTTCTGAAATGAAATTTAAAAAGAAAAAACAAACATTTTTTATCCAAACAGTTTAACGACACAACCACACAATTATTTTATATGAATAGACCATCCCACATTCCAACTGGCCTATTTTTTTAGCGTGACCTGCTGCTGGGCTGTTGTACAGTAACTATTCCTTTACCTTAAATGGAAGAGCTGAATGTTTCAGTAGCTTGAGGGGCTGTTTTTCATTTGCGTGATTTATTTCATGGGCTTGATAAAAATCGACAACATAATTCATTCAGCGTTATTAAAGACTGTAATGTTTATCGTGTCAGATACAGCCAAAAAATATACATAATTCATTCAGCCTTATTAAAGATTATAATGTTTATCATGTCAGATACAGCCAAAAAATATACATAATTCATTCAGCCTTATTAAAGATTATAATGTTTATCATGTCAGATACAGCCAAAAAAAATATCTATATATATAATTCATTTTTTCAAGTGTTTCAGTTTTCGTTTTATTTTTTGTTTTGTTTTGTTTTTTAAGTCTTGTTATTTAAAATGTGTTCAGTGACGTTGTGACCAGAAATGTTGTCAGGCTAGTGTCAGGCCTGCTTCTGAATTTACACACATACGCACAAGTCAAAACCACCAAATACCTACAGGCATGTCGACTGGCTGATTACATAAAGTCAAAACCACCAAATACATACAGGCATGTCGACTGGCTGATTACATAAAGTCGAAACCACCAAAGTCATATAGCGGTGTTGACTAGCTAATTGCATAAAGTCAAAACCATCAACCCAATACAAGCCTGTAGACTCACTAATTACACAATGTCAGAACCACCAAATCCATACAGGCGTGTTGACTAGCTAATTGACTAAAGCTCTTTCCAGTTTACACAACACATCCGCCTGACCTCTATGTTAGTCCCATAGACTATTGATAATCTGTGTTAATCTCAGCATAGGCAGTCTAATGCACACTACTGTGTTTTATGGATACGGATAACAGTGTGTCGAACGGCGTGTGGAAACATTCTGATAACATTTGCAACACTCCTGACCTGGCTTGCATTTTGGGTTGTGGTAGTTTCCACTCTTAGTCGTCAGAGAGGCGATACACGATACATCATCAAGGACCGTTTACATCAGAGAGGTTATACACTATACATCATCAAGGACCGTTTACATCAGAGAGGCGATACACGATACACACGATACAGAGAGGGATCTGTTGTAATTAGGATGGATCTTCATATTGTCTTCAGGCTGTGACAACTGACAAAGGCCCCCTCTTTCACTTCCATTGTAGTGTGTTCACATTTGTCTGAACTTCCGCGGGAAGGCAAAGAAGTTTTTCATGATCATGTGGGTACGCACCCTCAGGATGAATCTAGACAAATAAAAATGAAAGATATATAGAAGGCATGTACATTTTATGAGGTAGTATAGTGCGGTGATTCTCAAGGCTTGGGGAACCACTGTCCTGGACGTCTTTGTTTTAACTCTTCGTTATCACAATGTATTGAGCTAATCATGGGCTTGATTATTCATTGATCAGTGGAATCAGGTGTGTCAGTCCCGAGTTAAAACCAAGACGTGCAGGACAGGGGGGCCCCCAGGACTGGAGTTGAGAATCACTGGTATAGTAGTACGTCCACATAGGTTTCGCACACACACACACACACACATTGTGTTTTATGTCATACCTACCATTTTATCACCAAACAATTCAGCTGAAAACAAAACCAAACAAAAAAAAAGACTACAAACACTTGAACGCAGTCAAGCTGACTGCATCCTTCATCCACAATCTGCCATCCCGTAAAACAGTATAATCCCCAGAGAACACCGCTGTACCGGTTCTAAATGAGTTTCATACTCTCCAGACCTCTCCAAATTCCTAATAAAGGTTTGTTTTTGGTTTTGTTTTTGTTTTGGTGCTGGCGGTGTAGGTGCAGGTATCCTGGCCATGGCTAACGCAGGCCCAGACACCAATGGCAGTCAGTTTTTCCTGACGCTGGCCCCCACACAGTGGCTGGATGGGAAACACAGTATATTCGGCCGGGTTTGCCAAGGCATCGGCGTACTGAACCGGATCGGGATGGTGGAGACCAACAGCCAGGACCGACCCGTAGAAGATATCAAAATCCTCAGGACGAGCCTTCCCAACTGAGCCCAGAAACGGGTCAACCCTTGTCTCCTCCTTTTTATTTTTGTACAGCCGTTTGTATTAATAAACACCGGGTTTGTAAGAAATGTTTGACCTGTCTGTCCGAGGGACTGTTTTTGCAATGTAGAAAATGGAAAAGGACAAAGTTTTCAGGGGTTGAAATGTTCTCATTTGGGTTCAGACTGTTTGGAATTCCTGCCAGTGTTCCTAATGGGATCGGGTCGTACAATGAAAGTGAACTTCCGACTCCTTAATGAACCGTGAACTAATCAAACTACATTTACCATATTACATTTGGTATATATTGTATGGAGAAAAATAATGTTTCATCTAAGTCTCATGACCACGCTACAGAGGTGTAAACCTCTACCATAGCACCAGAGGAGTATATTTTATCCTCAGCGAACAATCACAAAATTTTGAAATTTAGTTTTATCAAAAGTTCATCCGCGTTCTTAGCCTTGCATCTTAGTGTAGCCACCGAGTCTGCAATGACGGCTTGAGACTACAAGATTTAAGCTCGATTTGGACACGATTTTTCCGTCACGGACAAACTTCCACCGTCGGGCCCGAATATGAACGTCGGGGTCAACGAACGGGTGTCTTTACTCCCTGTGGTGTAACATAATCAAAGAACAGCGATGTGACGTCTGGGACGCCCCAAAACGATACCCGACACACGACCCGAGAGTTCTAGCATGTCAGAATTTTTTATATTGTCCTGTATAGTCTGACATCTACTACATGTTCCTTGATGCTTGCTAAGTCTCAGATGACTTATGAATTTGCGTAAAGTCTTGAAAGGTAGTATACAATGACTGGTCGGGGTCATACTTGCAGTGTTGCCAGTCTCCTGGCCAAGACACGGCAAGAATTTATGGCACTATGATTGCCTACTCCGACATAGCGACCGTGGTGAAAGACAAAAATATCGTGGTCTGATCCCGGCATAAGTTCAACACAAGTGCTTTATCAGAAACACATTCACACCGTTCCATCAATGGTTATCATTGTCACCCTCGTGCTCTTCAAAGCGGTTCTTGGATACGGTGTAGGGCCCTGTAATTTCCGCGATCCGGCAAATAAGAACGGAATCACAGAGCTAGGGCCCCGTGATTTCCGCGATGCAGAAAACGCGGACGGAATACCGGAACACAAGTATGAAAACGGTAAATATTTATAAACGCGGAATTAGCGGATATTTTGTTGACATTTTAAACCTATGATTTTTTTTTCACATTTTGCGACTGTCCGTATGGTGCAAAATACCCTTGCAGTAGGCATAGCCAGAGACTTTTTAACAGGAAGAACTCTGCCATAGCCAAATCTGGCCAAACGAGTGCAAGGGTGTTGCCTGGTAACCACGTCTCGAATTTCCACGCTCAGCACGTGAGTTCGCCTACTAGATGCATTGGAAAAAATCACGAATAATCTCTGGTAAGTCAACCGCGTCGAAAAAGTTAAGAAACACACAGTTAACTGCAAAATATCGGTTCGAACAATACCCCCAACGAGTAGCCTACTATGAGTCTGGCCAACAGCTAATCTGTAAATTTTGTCAACACGTAATTGACTCAACCCGTAAGAACACCCGCAATGGCCATTTAAAATCGAGAGTCCATCTTAATGACGAGGACGAAATCAGCAGGCACCTCCCTCCGGGTTTCAACTGGAGCTTCAGCAGATGCCACACTTGAGTTTGTCGAAGATTTTTATGGCAAAGATTGATTAAAAAAAAAATCCCGACCAAGACACGGCAAGAATCTCGAATGTTAAAAAAATACATTTTAATCGATGGAGGTTTAATCTATAAAGGCTCTGACAGGTCTGGCTCCAACACAGATAAAAATAACCCGACGGCTCTGCCCACGACGTCCTGGTTTAAATCCTCGCAGTGTAAATCCTCTAGTAACCTAATAAGAATGTCATATTAACCATACAGTACTCTTATATTATTAAATACAACAACAACAACAATTATTATTATTAATGTTATTATTGTTGTGATTGTTTCGCGACGGAATTACCCTTCTTTTTTTTTTTTGTACACCTCATTCGGGATGGGAAACATCTGTTTGGAGCTTAATTAAGCCTTAAGGCGGGTGTGTAACCGAAGCGTAGGCCTACTTCCCAGCGTTATGTCTCAGTTACTGGCTGCCGACCAGCAAAACAAAGAAACAAACAGCTTTGCCAATTTGTGAACAAGCCAAGTGAGGTAACAGGTTTTGTAACAGTCGAAGTAGCGCTTACACAACCTCTTCTCCGCTACCCCCAGCCCCCCCCCACCCTAATAAGGACGGCAAAGGTTATCTGCAGTGTCCGGCCTACACCACTCAGAGTTCTACTGGAGTAAATTATTATGAGCTAAACGTGTTTTGCTGAAGGTTTTCTAATCCATTACAGGTTAAACAGTTTAATGTTAAACGACATTTAATCTCCTTTTATAATTCATGCGTCAGATGTGTTTGTCCTTGATCGGTTGTCAAAGGGGCGTATGAGAGGTGATGTAGTTCAACAAAGCTTGCACACGCTGCTGTAGTAACACTTTAGTAGACAAGAGAACATGCGTTGACAAGTGGTGTGAAAACACTCATCTGTTTTCAAATTTTGCTGACAGCGGTATATCTCAAGAAATAAAATGTCTTATTAAAAAAGAAAAAAACTCACTCGACAGGTGTGGGCAGGTGCTTCTCCCCACACCCGCCAAACCGTGCGTGTGTGTGTTTGCCATGTGTTTTTTTTTCTTTTTTTGTCGGTCAAAGTGCTGCACGCACGCACGCACATGAGGTACAATCTGATATCCTCCTTATTACTCCTACAAACGCATATTCACGAATTACGTGACTCAAACACATACCGGCAGTCGCATAACAGGCACGTGTGAGCATATGTGGTAGCCTACACCTCCATGGAAACCTACAAACCTGTGCACTGCTAACACTCAGAGAGTCTGTCTGGCAGGTATGTTGTGGTGTGCAGTGCAGAGTGTTTTTCCCATATGGTTTAGGTGGACTACACTCAAGCACTTATGAGAGCCAAGGTAAATACCAATGAATACCAAAGAGCTATTCTGAATGATAAACCTTCATCTTACACTGATGGATTTCTGTTCTGATGAGAGCAGTCTCTTCCGTAGTGACCTTTCACTGATCCACAGATCAGTGAAAGGTCACTCAACTTTTAGCATGAAAACACTGTTAAGCATATCCTGTAGCCGCTCCAGTTGACCCAATGGATCTCAGTCCTGCAGACCATGTATGGAAGCAGTTCCCTGAGACACGAGTTTTCCACCACAATCAACAAAACACCCAAATGATGGAATTTTTCATGGGAAAGGGGAGTCCCATTCCTCAAAAAGACAGTTCTAGACAACACATGCAAAATCTATACAAAAGGTGCAGCAAAGCCATTCCGATAGCTCGTGATGGCCAAACATCCAATCAAAACCCTTTGTTTTGGTGTTTCCTTTATTTTGGCTATACTATACTTGTGGCTAGTCGGAGGCTCGTGTGTGCACAGCCTCAGACCTGTCCTAATGGGCTTCACGGTAGCTCATTGGCGACCCACTCGCTGCAAGAATTTGCCCCGTTCTCCCCGTGTTTGCCTGGGTTTCCATCCGGGGGCTCCGGTTTCCCCCCTCCACAAAGATATGCATGCTAGGATTAGTACTCCTGTCAGTGACCCTGACCAAGGCACTGGGAAAAAGACCTGGAGTCGGTCCCGCGGAAGCGGCAGCAGCTCATAGTGTCTGTGTGACAAATAAAGTACTACGGCCACCAGTGACTCATGTGTTATTGGATTGCCGTCAGGTTGGATCAACCACTCACACAAACATTTTGTGTAATTTCCTTAAATGCAGAACATATCAATTCTCCACAACACGTGAGATTTAACACAAAAAGAAAAAAAAAAAAGGGTGTTTTAATCACGTGAGATATCCGTCTTCTCTTGCTAAAAATCGCCATGCAGCTGCCAAAGTTCATGTCAGGTCATACACTACATGCAGGCATGGCTGTGTAAGAGCACAGACAGGGCTTGGCACACGCTCAAGTTAGAATTACACACCCATATCCTCAGCTTCTATCATGGGGTGACGTGCTTTGTCAGGAGATGCCTGTGCAGCCACTGACTGTTCCGGACAAGACAAATTATAGGCTGGGAATGAATCAGCAGCACACAGGGCAGAGCAAAACAGTTATCATGGTTATTCGTTATATTTTTATATAAATATAAAATACTATGAAACATGAGAAAATCCCTAAAAGGAAAGAATGACATAACGCACACATTCCGAGTAATTCCTGTTGAGGTTTGAAGTACAGGCGACGAGCCCTGTTGTGGTACACCGTTTAGTTGTTTAGAGGCCTCCGATTTTACAGAACCGATGATGATGATGATGATGATGATGATGGGGTCAAACATGATGGTTAAAGTCACAACAACATGTTTGCTTGTTTGCTTGTTTGTTTGTTTGTGTGTTTTGTTTTGGGGTTTTTTTGTAAGCAGTAGCTCTGTGTGGTCATATATGTTCATATATACCAGTAACTTAAAAACATACAGTCTGCCCAGTGCCCCTCGACACTCGCTGGGGTTAGGAGAGCAGGACCCCAGCGAAAGCGGAAAAACCGTGAGTATTTTTCAGAACTGATGATGATGAAGATGATGATGATGATGGGTCAAAGATGATGGTTAAAGAAAATGGTTAAAGTCACAACAACATGTTTGTTTGTTTGTTTGTTTGTGTGTTTTGTTTCGGGGGTTTTTTGTAAGCAGTAGCACTGTGTGGTCATATATGTTCATATATACCAGTAACTTAAAAACATACAGTCTGCCCAGCGCCCCTCGACACTCGCTGGGGTTAGGGGAGCAGGACCCCAGCGAAAGCGGAAAAACCGTGAGTATTTTACAGAACTGATGATGATGATGATGATGATGGGTCAAACATGATGGTTAAAGAAAATGGTTAAAGTCACAACAACATGTTTGCTTGTTTGTTTGTTTGTGTGTTTTGTTTTGTTTTGTTTTTGTTTTTGTTTGTAAGCAGCAGAAAACACGCACATAATCATCTAATAAAACACAGGTGAGAGCAACATGATTTTTTTTTCTTTATAAAAACGTATGGGTTTTTTTTTTCATTATTTTTATATTTGTATTTTTTAGAATATCAAAACATGCATGCAAAATGTTATCATTTTGTTAAAAAAAAGTGCTTAAATATAAAATAGGTAACTTTTCCTCTAAAAGTTCAACTAATTTCTACGTCCATGCTATTGTAATCTATGGAATGCTTACTAAGAAACAATGGGGTACATCTCATTCAGTATAAACATATAAAAAGTATCAAGATGATGACAAACATTTGAAAATAATCACCTTGATGATGTCATATGTACTCTACAAAAAAAAGAAAAGAATACAAAACAAACAGACAAAAAAGCAAAGTAAAGAAATTACAACAATTCAAAAAGGGGAGGGGGGTGTTGGGGAGGGGGGAGGGTGTTTAGGAGGAGGGGGGGGGGGGGGGGGGGGGTGTGGTATGTTTGGAACTACACTCCAGGCTGTGGCAGTGAGAATGGAGCCAGGAGACAGTTCTGAATGGTGATTGTGTTCTATGGGCTTTGAATGCATTTCTCCTCCTCCTTAGGGTGTGACAATGGGTAGAGTTGATTTAGCTGTCTATCAGCCCCAGGAAGGTCAGAGGCAGGTGAACACAGCACCTGTAGGCGCTGCACACACACGCATGCACACGCGCACACGCACGCACACACACACACACACACACGCGCACACACACACGCACACATACACACAAATCAACATCTCTGAATTCATTAGTGAAATAGTTGTTTCTTAAAAGTACAGCCTCCAGCTCGGTCTGGTAGAGTTTAAGTTAACATTGACTTCTGAGTTTAATTCAACGATTTAATGTTAATTAAAAAAAAAAAAAAATTCTCACGTAAAAAAAAAACAATAAACAATTGCACATTTATTGTCTTCTGAATTCACCTGGGATCCTAAACATGACTGTTAAAAAACCGGAGTGGACTAATTGACTGAATAGATTTTCATGCTTTGAGTTCCTACCTCCATGAAGGTGCCTTTGCCTATGTATAATTTGTAGATCATGGTGATGGGGATGAGAGACAGCGAAGAACCAGTAAGGAACCAGCCAAGCCCATACGCCCACCACGGATACATATATGTGTTGTTGAATTTCAAAGGACTGTACTTGACCAACGAGAAGATAAAAGTTCCCTGAATAAAAAAAAAAAAAAAAAAAAAAAAGACCAGTTATGTCAAATTTAATCAGATCAAGTGAAGAAGCTCTTTCGGTTTTATAATAACAGCCCGTTTCTCCATTTGGAGCAGTTCTTCTCGGCGATGTGCCATCATCCCCGGCTAGATAAAGAGCTGTCTGTCACCCAAATCTGACTGGCCCTTTACTTGCTGACACGGGTGCCAAAACTCCAGCCAGTTGGCATGTGGCATGTGGCAATCCGAGAACACGCAGCTTAAGGCACAGGCGCCGATTCCGTCGGTGCTCGGAACCTCGCGCACCCACTGGGAAACGATGCTATGTTCCGTGAATTTTTTAACTTTGTGACTACTCTGGAAACGTTACTGTGTGTGTGTTCACTACCAGTGTGTTGGATGGGTTAAATGCAGAGGACAAATTCACTGCTCACTGTTCACGGTGTGTGTATGTGTGTGCGATCACAGAGATTTACATTTACATTTACATTTACATGACATGTATGGTGGTATGTCAATCTTTGCACAGTTTAAAGCTTACAGCGTTCGGTTCCAAGCACCCACCAGGAAAAAAAAGTAAAATCGGCACCTATGGCCCAAGGCAACACAAACTGCACAAGACACCCTAGGAGAGACAGACTGAATGCCCAACTCAAATCACATGACAGCCGTCCATAGTGGCTTAGTCAAATAAGCATTTGAAATGTTACAACGCGTTGGTCCATTTCTAATTTTCTAATTTTGACGCTGCCTTTCCTTACACTCCTTGCTCTCGTATTGAACAGGATAAGTGGCAGTTTCCATGAGGGGTCTGTAAGGTCTCCATTTCACGAGGTTGCTCCTTTTTTTTAAACATACTGAATCCTGTTAGAATTTCTGTGCTTTCAGGAGAAAATGCAGCAAAGTAAAAGGAGTTATGTAAGTGCATCGGGACAGGCTCCAGTCATTCAAATGCTTCAGCTTTTTATTTGATCTGGCTCTGCTTTCACCCACATTAACTTGGCAAGCTCTGCGTGCTGGCTGGACGGATTACAGACTTACCAGGCAAATGCTGGGAGTTGCATACAGCCAGCAGTACTTGACAAAAGGCCAAGGCCGGTAGCCAATCATGTCCTCGATATTGTCAAAGAAGCGATCAGCACCTTAGACAGAGACATCTCTATTTGAATACACACATTCAATGCCATGCACACACTGACACTGCATCCTATCCAGTGTCACTTACTGCATATGTCAGTATTTACATATAAACTACTGCAGTAGTGAACCGTAACAGCTGTGTTGAGTGAACACGCAGTGTTTCAAAATCAAAACACTATTTACTGTTTTTACAATTGTATTTGGCATGCATGTGCATGACATCTGACATATAAAATGATGGGAGCTTGCACATACAACTTATAGAGCCATTAATCGTGTTAGGAGTATTAGAACGGGACCAGTTGTTTAGCAGTCATCTCGGTATACTTACTTACCATAGACCCAGGCGATGGCCACAGCCTGACATATGGCTAGGAACAGGAGAGTGGCACCACTGCACACATAGTGGTCAAAAAGCTGCATGATATAGAGACCGCCCTGGAGAGGGAACAAGTCTTTAGTGGACTTCAAACAAAGTATTGTTCCACTCAGCTAAAATTAAAAATTAATGCTTAAAAGAACAAAATCATTAACTTAAATTACTGAATTGAACTGAATCAAGTTGACCTGAACTAAAGTAAATCATATCCTAGCGTATCGTATCGTACCGTATCGTATCGTATCGTATCGTATCATATTGTATCATATCAAATCAGACTGAACTGATCTGAGCTCAGTTCAACTGAGCGGTACAAAATCTCACCTGAGCAGTACAGAATCTCACCTCAGTCACAGAGAAGAGGCCCAGTAGGAAAGAGCAGGAGCAGAGCATCAGCAGGAGCAGTTCCCTACGATAACCTCGTCTGAGCATGTCCGGAAACACGTCCGTCACAGAGGTCATGAGGCTCTCCAGCCCCACAAACTGGTGACACATAGAGAGAGGACAGTCCACATGGGAACGGGGAAGGGGAGAGAGGAGGCAGAACAGACAGAGATTAGGATTAAGATGAAGAGGAGGTCCAGATGAGGAGCTGACCTGACTGTCCAAGCCCAGAAGGATGATCATGCTGAAGAAACACACAGACCAGAGCTGGGGGAAGGGTAGCAGGTTCACGGCCTGAGGGTACACAATGAATACCAGCCCTGGACCTGCAGGGAGGGGGGAGCGTGGACACAAGATAGCCTGCTTAAAGAAATAGTCTACTGGGCTACGTCTACAGTGCACACCCCTGGGAACTGCCTTAGAGCAGCCTCTCTGAAGGAGCCCAAAGGACCGCTACTGACTTGTAAAACACACTTTGGATTGAAAGACTCTAAAGGTTCGATCAAAAACCAAAACTCATTTTCGCATTTCATTTTTGAGACTGAAAAAGAGCTGCTTCCATTTTCTGAATCTGATTCATGTGTGTGATCAGTATCAGAGACTGACCAATCAACCCTTAGCGAGAAACTTTGAGGTCTTTCACTCTAAAAGTAGTTTGTAAATCCTCTTCCAGTTCAAAGTGTCCTCTTTTACATTGAATCAATGGCTATACTATGTTCTCGGTTTAAAATGTCCGAGGAGAAAGTCCAAGGCTGACTCTAAATGGAGGTTCCATTATGTTCCATGGATCAGAATAATCTGATGACATCAGGCGACAGGAATGATCACAAAAAAAAAAAAAAAAAAAAAATCTTAATTAAGAGTACAAATATAGGTACGGTCAGCAGTAGAAAATTCCCGCAGGCATTTTTTGGGCTTACCAGACTCGGCCACCAGAGAAATGTCCACACCCTGTGTCTTGGCCATGTGTCCCAGCACAGAAAAAATGGCAAATCCAGACACAAAGCTGGTGCCACTGTTCAACAGGCACAGGTGGAAAGAATCTCTGCAGCGAAGAAAAGATGAAACAAAAAAAGTATTGACACATTACTCATCAATATTTACCTGGTATGTACTCATTTTACTATGATCTTAACACACAGCATTAATAGTGTAATTAACAGGTTAGTAAGATGTGTAAAAAAGATGCAAAAAAAGGCAGACTGAGGAAATAGCTTCATTTTTCATGTTTGTCATAAACGAGTGCTGTTTGTCAAAAAATTAATCCACACCACTTTCATGATCGAACCTTTCGCTTTATTTATTTGTTTATTTAAAGGTATTTGTTTATGTGTTTGCTGCCAAAAGAAAAAAAAAAAGTCATCAAAATGAAACTTGCAGGTCATCTTCTTTTCTCGATGGTTTGGTACGAAATATGACTTCAATAGCAGACACTTGACGTCAGCTAAGTTTGAAACTCTAATGCACTCACCTGTAACAGTTGTTGTTGTATTTGTTGTAGCTGCCAAGTGACGTGAGATAACCCAGGCATATGGCATACGAGTAGAAAATCTGGGTCCCAGCATCCATCCAAACCTTCCACACAGCAACACAAGATTAACATAAATCATTCATTGGTGACATGACAGATAACATTCACTGCACAGCAAGTTTCTGCTCACCCAAACCACAATTTCGTTTTCTGTCTACTCCAGCAAACATTTCTGGTCATTAGAGCGCTTACCCTATGCACCTTTTAGCGCACTTTTACCCCACGCTCGTCAAGGGGCAAGAGTAAAATTTAGGTATATTTCAGCTGTATTTGTATAACTAAAAATGACTCAACATTGTACAGTGATGTTGCTTATTTTATACAATTTACCTCTAAAAAGCCAAATGTTTTTGTACGAACAAATCAGATCATGGCACCAGGCTTCAGAAGGGCTTATGCTCCTTCTCACCCATTGCGTTCCTCCAAGGAACATTAGCCCAACTGAATAGATGTAGTCCTTAGTCCTTACTCATAGGTCTCTCACTATACTGTAGCTTGAATTATCCCCCCCCCCCCCCCACCCACTTGTAAGTTGCTTTGGATAAAAGCGTCAGCTAAGTAAATGTGACGTGAGTGTAAATGTAAATTATACCTGTGGATCAGCCAGCCGTGTTATGTTGGGATACATGTAGAAACGGATACCGTCCGTGGCCCCAGGCAAAGTCACTCCCCTCAGTAGCAATACCAACAGTATAACGTATGGGAAGGTAGCCGTGAAGTAGGCCGCCTGAAAATTTCATCACAAAGCAATAAAAGGTGTTAAGAGAGAGGCTTTACTCGTCTGATTTCACAGGACAATAGGCCTCGCTTCAAAGTACTGTCAGATTTTTTTTGTTACATTTTTTGGTGTTCGTGGTGCACAGCGGCATTTTGTCTATTCTGGGTAATGGAGTCCATACTTTGCCAGTGGACCTGACTCCTTTCCAGATGCAGAAGTACACTATGATCCAGACCAGGAGCAAAAGCAGAGCCAGATCCCACTGCACGCTGCCCAGATTCTCTATCCCGCTGGACAACCTGAGAACCCTGCGGCTAGAACAGAGAAACGGTGCACAAACTGTTACCGACCTGACGCAGTGAAGAATAAAATCGGACGAATGGATTTTAGGCTTCATATTAAACTATGGGATCATAAAAAAGAAAGAAAGAAAGAAAGAAAGAGAGAGAAAGGAAGGAAGAAAGACAGAAAGAAAGAATACCACTGAAATTCAACTTTACCTAAACTTTACAACTTTACAATGAATGTTTTGCTTTCTTGCTCACACTCAGAAATACCCTGTAACCTAATTCATCTCAGTGGCAGAAAATATTCAAACTGATTTAATATCTCAGTGAAATGTCTTATTAACATTCACGTTAAATATTCAAACTGATTTAATATCTCAGTGAAAACTCTTATTAACAAAAACTGATTTCTATCCCAGTGAAGTCTTATTAACATTCATGTTAAATATTCAAACTGATTTCTCTCTCAGTGAAATGTCTTATTAACATTCATGTTAAACATTCAAACTGATTTCTATTTCAATAAAATGTCTTATTAACATTGATGTTTCTCTGGGAACACAGTTGATGGAATCAATAAGCGAGGTGATCATTTTGAACTTACCGCCAAAACTCCATAACAGAAGAAGAAGCATTAAGAAGATTGGGCAGTTCCTCTGTGCCATTAGTCCTGCCAAGGATTTGACAAGAATCTGAAAAACAGAGATGAAAAAAAAAAGACAGACTGTATGTCTAAGGAGCAGGAAATTAGCAGACATAAAGGTATTTGCAACGGCTTTCTGAAGATTATTATCTTACGAGCTTCATAACATCTTAGTGGTGATATTATTACAACAATATGAAACAGCAATAGCATGTTTTATTAACAGAGTAGTGTCTGACACATGAAAATGTTAGTTAAAAAGCAAAAAAAAACCCCAAGAAGGTGTTTACATTTGATCTTTAAATCTTGTTCTTTGTGTTGTGCACTTTTTAACACAGAACATCTGACAGGATGGTTCCTTTGCTTTCTAACACTCACTGTGTTGTGTTATTAATAATTACAAATAGGGTAAACGATGACAGCATACGCTACAGTTGAAGCAAACTTGGTAAGCAACTCTCTGCGGCATTTAAGCTCTTACAAAATTCAAATCTGCATCATATTACAGGATGGTTTTTCCCGATGGAGCAAGGGCAAAAAGCCACTTACTCAGTGCTGTACAAGTCTGAACAAGCTTATCTGTAAACCGATTCCCTGTGTAAAATTGCTCTACTTAACACCTCTGTAACAGTTAACATTTTGCGAGAGATGACGGTCTCCCAGCTCAATGTCATAAAGATGTCAAATGCTGATATTTGGGAAAATGTCAATATTCGACGCCTAAGTCGCAACACCTTCATTTCGCAACTGCATTAACTGCCACGAGAAAAGTTATAAAATTTACGACCTGGAAGCATTTTTGAATGACATCCATTCTGATTACTCTAAATGAGACCATTCAAAGGAGACAAAGTGGTTGCTAATAAATATCAAATATGTAATTATATTTCATTACATAAATGTCAAATTTGAACATTTCCCTACTGAGTATGTTAAATATTGACAGTTATCCACATGTCAATGTTTCATGAGGCACAGTAGGCTTTACGTGGCTAGATTTCACCCCAAAAAAATACAACGGCATGGCACTCTAGATCCTGCTGAAGTCCTCTGCACAGTCTGTTTTTTATTCCCTTTTTATTCAAATATTACCTTACATAAGATCCATGTTTAAACAACAACAACAACAACAACAACAACAACCGAACAGCCCAGATCAAAGTTTGTCTTTTCATTTTACAAATCGTCCAGATTAAGCAAAATTTTAATAATCATTTTTTTCTGTCGCAGGGGCCTCTCAGTAATTGAGCCGCTCTTGGTGGAGTATACACAGAGCTCTGTAATTAGAATACCTGCCCTGAATCACCAAACAGATCACTCAGGCGTACATGCTTTGTACATGCATCTTATCTGATTTTCATGTTTTTGACACGAATTTATGTGTTTCACACAAGACACTGACACGCGTGGGTCATGACCTCCATCCGTCCAACCGCATAGCAAAGCATGAAAAACTTTAAAAGAAGCATCCTCTCACTTCCACAAAGTCTAGAAATTGGTTCATAAATGCCTGACCAAAACAGCAAGTGTCTGCTAGGAAATACAGCATATGCATGGAAAAAAACAGGCTTGACTTCACTCATCAGTCTTCTTTCGTTACACTCTAATAGATAATACTTGGTAAAACATTTACAACATGTGTACAAATCAAAAGGCATATTTACAAACAGATAAATAGAACAGTAGACTCAGGTTGAGTGATGAAGAAATGTTCTTCCAGTATTTTTTACATGTAAATATATTTATTCTGAGGGGATCAATACATTATAGAAACAGCATCTGTGACACTACAAGTGTGCAATGATGAGCACGTTTTCATAATTGTAGAGGTTACACACATGCACATCTTTTGGGCATTACCTGTGTTCCAGGAGTTCTTACAGGTGGCCCAGGGCAGCTCATAACTGAATGAAGATATGAGGTAGAGAAAAGCCCACGCCATTATGACGATGTAGGTGATGCTTCCGTAGATGATAATTAACTGGCTGGCGTATCCCATACCTGGTGGAGACAATATTAGAGGTGTAGGGCTGAGCGATGCAGCCAAAATATCGTAGCACAGTATTTTTTATTCAGTATCGTGATTGACGATATTTATCACGGTTTTTATAAACAATTTACTGTAAAGTAGGCTGCAACCAAGCTGGACATCATTTAGTGTAGCCAACTTCAATTGCACCCTTTCAAGAAAATCTATCCCTATATGAAAACACGGCTCATAAGGGTATTGAAAGTACAAGTAAAAGAATGACTGGTTGTTTGCAGATTGGCCATGCAGTTTCGAATCATAAATGAAACGGATGGTGAGCCTCAAACCTGGTGAACGATTTGACCAGAGTGTGAATAATACAACGACAATCCAGGGGTTCAACATTTTCTGCAGGGCTATACAACATAGGATATGTAAATGTTTCAACCCCCCCCCCCCCCCCCCATCCCCCCAACTGCTGTTTTTGCCTCTTTTGGTGGGGGTCCAAGTCTTATTTAGGGGAGGTAAGACCCTCCCAATCCGAATCCTGGACTTTACCATGAATCTCTTTTCATAACAAAAAAAAAGCAGTGGAATGGCAGTGTTTCAAAAATATTTGCGGCTGACTTTATCATAGCGCGAATCTACAGCCTGCATGCGTCTTCCGAAGCCCTGGTTTTCAGTTGTTTTAACTGAGACCACGTCTTTGGTAGGTAAAAAAAAATGACCGCATCTGTCACCTCTCTCCAGATGAGGGACTCTCTGATCAGATGAGGGACTCTGTTGTTGCTTCGGTGAGGGGCACTTAATTAGCATTTATCTATTTCAGCATTTATTTGTTATTGCCTCTAATCGTGTGGGTGAAACTGCGGCTGTGGATGATGCACTTGGATGAGATACACGCATGGTTAGACTCTCCGCTGTTTCTTGTGTTTTCATTTACAGAGGCTAAAAAGATTGGATCTGTTGCAAGCCATTGTGCAAAGTGTCTTTGCAGAGTTTGCAAAACACAGTGGATTGATGCCAGTCAGATTTGGCAAATTTAAACCACTTAGGCCTACACAAGTGAAACCTATTTTTGGAATCAGATCTTCTTTTTCAGACAGGGGAGGGGAAAAAAGATACGTCAAAGAAGTATTATAATTTTAAAAGTACCACGTGCAATTTGACATTCTGTTGGTTTATTGGTGTTGGGCGGGGCGAGTTCGTGTTCCGTGGCGTCAGTCCGGAGCAATAGCAAAAGCTACGGTGTAAATATGTCTGGGTAGGTGTGCGCTGTCGGCGCTGCCCGGTTAGAAGTGAAATGTACAGCAGCTCTGTCTCACGATACTGTCAATATCTCTGCGTGGATACATTGTGGACGAAATTAAAGCGGCATAGTGCTCACGGTACAATATCGTCATATCGCCCATCCCCGCAGAGGTATCAGTATCTACATGATGTACTCCTAATCATTCCCATCCATTCTGAGCCCTCCAGAGCTCGTGAGGACTGTGATTCGAAGGATTTAGGGCATTGTAGAATGACCAGGTCAACCGGAGCACTTTCACATCAGTCAGGTAACCTTAGACTGACCAGTCTGAAACCTTGGGGGAATCTTTCTTCTGGAGAATCAAAAACTGCGATTCGTAATTCTGTCCTCTAATAGGTCTTAAAGAAGAAAGAAAAATGAAAAACCTAAACAGTTAATACATGCAAAGACTGCATTAGTAGGAAAAAAACAGAAAAAATGGGAAAAAAAACAGAAATGGGTGATGTTTGAGAGAACATGAAATACCCTTCTGCAAATGTGACATTTTTGACGTGATGGAAATATACCCAGTGCCACATGCATGTGCATGTTTGTCTGCCTGAAAAACCTGCACCTATTACAGCTAACGTTCAGGTACGTGCTGGGAAAGTGCACTATTTTCAGTGACGTGACTGAAACTATGCAATTGATCATATCTGGAATGTGTCATGATTTTTTACAAATATCATATCAGGTTACGAATGATGCGTTGCTTTGTTTATTTCTTGATACTTGGTTGGGTGAGGACAAGACACAGTCTCTCATTCACTATGTTCAGTCCACTGTCACTTTTACACAAGACAGGTGGGTCTGTTTCCCTGCTTTCAGTTGGAGCTAATATGAAAGTCAGTTTGCTGTAGAAATGATGACTGAATGCCTCATTTTCTCATCACGTATAGCCATGTTTACATCATCACGGCCACTTACTCCAAGCCTCCAACAAAAGTGCAAGGCAACAGTAATAAAATTATATATGTCTCTATAACCTCAGTAGAAGAGCTGAATACTTGTACGAAAGAGGAGACTTTTAGCCAAGTTTTAATGAGCATTCACTATAAACTGTTTTCTGTCTTCTCTGTCAGTGCGTTTTAACATAAGTTTTATCCGATATTTTTCATTTAAAACGCAAAAAAAAAAACAGTCTTGTGCGGCAAAAAAAGAAAAGAAAAGGGAGAGGGAAAGAAGATTTAAGCCTTGTTAAAATAAAACACATAAATGAGACTGATTCATAGAACAGATGATAAGATTATACCCTGTTCTAAAAACAGTGCATAGATACTGACCCTCGAACAGTGGGCAGATTTTCCTCCAGCAGGTAATGCCTCCTTGGCTGGTGTACTGGCCCAGGGATGTCTCCAGCACAAACAGCGGAATCCCACATGTCACCAGGTACAGCAGGTATGGCACAAAAAACGCTCCTGTACATGAACAGAGCGACGACCCGTTAAAAGAGACGGCGGGAAAAAACAGAACCTTCTTCTCCGTACATTTCCGCCGCTAAATGAGCTGGCAGAGATGACCCCACTGCAGGTGAAGTTAGCTTCTTAGTTTTTGTTTGTTTGTTTGTTTGTTTGTTTGTTTGTTTGTTTTTTAATGGTAATGAGATATTGATTGAGTATGCTTCGTTTGGATTTTTGCAGTTTGTGATCATGTATAAAATGCGTCATAAAATGTTTGCACGTGTGATTCCAGCTAACGTGTGGACAGAAGGTCGGCAGATGAAATTTGCCTTTGCCTCATACGCTTGCGTGATTTCTGAGTTGAGAAAATCACGCACATTGGTATTGATCACATTGCAACTACAGTGCTGGCATACAACACCCACTGCTTTTCAATTAGATGAAGCCTCTGCAAAAAAAAACCCAAAAAACTAAACAAAACAAAACAAAACAACTTACTGCATTAGAGGTATAAACAGAGCTATTTGCTGTGTTTCAACATGAATTTACAGTGATAAGTCATGTCCCTTGACTGTCCCCTAAGGTGCAACCAGTCAGTTAGTGAATGGTGTTGGATGTGCGAATGTTAGACAGATATCTAGCTGTCTATACATGCAGTAATTCATTACTGTGCATTGTGTACATTTTTGTATTTTGTGTGTGTGTGTGTGTGTGTGTGTAAAGAAATACTGTTCATGTGCATGCACTTGTTAGTAAGACTTTAGCTTACAGCTTTAAGTTACATTTTCAGCAATGCGTTGATGGAGTTTCCTGAGACTCTGAGTCAGTATCTCTAGTCCAAGGTTAGAGAAAACAAAAACTTTGGGTTATGGTTCTAATCTTGAGCTCAACTTAGCCTTCCATCCACCCAAACATCTCTACTCTGCCTCTGTCCAAAGTCACACAACTAGAACAAAACAAAATGCCCAAGACAAAACAGGGCTGATGAATTGCAGAATAAGAGAAAAGCCCATGTTATTCAGAGGCATGCTTAAGTATTCAGACTAAAGCACTTAGTGTCCATCATGGTTTTTTTGTTTTTTTGTTTTTCCATCTCTGCACAGCAGACTCCTTGTTGGCTGTTTGGAAATAAACACGATTAAGCGCCACCAGCATGTGACAAACAAATGAAAACCACCTTTCAGTTTATACACGTCTGACAACAGAATCAGCAAAAATGACTAAAAAAAAAACGTTAAAATGACTAAAAAAAAAAACGTTTGATTTCCAGAGATGCTAGGGCAACACTTTTCAGTTTTTGGCAACATACAACACGGTTTGGAAAAGAACAAAGATTTCACAATATGGAATCAGACAGTGCATCATTCTTTAAGCATGTCATCACTTCAGAAACAGAGTGTAGCTGTGAAGAAAAGCACTAAAAAAAACGTCTGTAATTATTACATGCAGATTCGATTAAAACAAAACAAACGAAAAAAAAAAAAGTTGAAGTACATAAAAGAGAGCACGTGAAACATGCCTTTACCTCCACCATTCTTGTAGCACAGATACGGAAACCTCCAGACATTTCCTAGTCCAATAATAGCGCCAGCTACAGTCAGAAGAAACTCGACTTTGTTTGCCCACTGGCCCCGTTCTTTGGGACGTTGAGCCGAGTGCTGTGCTGCGCTGTGAGGACCTGCCATCCTGTGTCGCAGTGAGGAGAGCCAAGTCTGAGAGAATACCTCCAGATCCTGAATATCAGTGTGTGTTTGGCAGGACTACTGGTCACTGCTTTTATGTGTGAGAGTTCTGGACTGTTGCCAGCCTCCTTTAGCCTGAAGGGGAACCCAGAGAAGTGTCAACTTGCAGCCCATTGAGGCTATTAGTTCTGGTTCTCCTCAGTATTTTTGAAAAAGGAATTTGCACCTTGGTAAGCAACCTGACAAGAGGATGTTGTTCTAGAGTGTTGTTCTTGAGGATTTGTTTTGCAACTTCTGTGACTCCCATTGGCTTCCCTAGGAATTATATGACTTGCTGAGACTAACATTCAAACTAGCTCCTCCTTATGGAGTGTATTCATTTTCTCAAATAAATTTTAATAATGTTTTCAAGGGAAGGAATCTATTACTATAAAATCAACAGAGCTGAGAAACAATAAGGCAGAATTTCACATATCAGTAATAAGATTAATATACATAAATGAAACTATTGTGATCATATTTACCTGAGTTAATCAAGCAGTTTATCTACGTAAAGGCAAGTGCTCTGTTACCCATTTCTGCTTGCTCTTGATTCCTCAGAATGTTTGTACTGACATCCGTCTGTAAAAGTCACATAACTAATTACCTCAGTTTTCTTTGGTATGAAAGACAGTCTATGAAAAAATCTGGCTCAACCTCCTTGCCAGCAGCAGGTCACATGCACCTGCCAATCATATGGATTTGAGATCTAGGTAGACTACCTGGGGATATTCCAGAAAGTGGGTTTAGTGAAAACTCTGAATTAGTTAACTCAGAACAAGTAGTAAACCTCCTAATAGAAGAGCCCTATGGCTTAGTTTTGCTAAGAGAATGAAGCCGTAGGGCTCTTCTATTAGGAGGTTTAACTAACTCAGACTTTTCTCGAAACCTGGAATACCCTGCTGAGCTTCTCGAACATTTAAACTCGTTATGGGTTTTCATTGCTGGGTTTTTGTTTGTTTGTTTGTTTGTTTGTTTTTGACAGGGTGAGGGAAACTTTGTAATGAGATGCGTTCACTGCTACACAGCCAAACCGACAGATGTAGTTTTTATACACTGCCGGACAACTGAACGTTAGATATGCAAGACTACCGCGCATTTTACATTTATTAGCCCATAATACCTATGGAAGCGATAGTTTAAACGTCTGTTCGAGCATCGCCGCAGGAACTCCTCTGTTATTAGCGAAGATACTGAGTTGTTTTTGTTGCTGTAGTTTTTATAGCGGGGCTGAGGGTAAGACAGCCGACAAAGGCGTGGAGGTGACCGGTTGCTCCTCAGTTCTACGGTCGTAACTCAGTATTCTCAATTTCTTATGCGTTATCGTTTGTCGCATTCCATAGCATGTTCACAGGCACGTTCGATAAAGATCTAACTCAAGACTCAACAGGCATCCTCTGTCCCTGCAGTAAGTACGCTAACCAATGACAATAGTTTTATCATCTTTGGAAAAGCTTGTGAAATAATGCTGAGAGACACTGGAGAACGAACGACAGAGCCGCAGGTAAACTGTGAACGGATCTTGATTTGAGACTGAGCTCATTTCGGAATAATACAAGACAGTCATGCAGTGTCTCTAAGTCGTCTCCTCTCCTCCTCTCTACCCCTTACTCTCCCCCCTTATTTTGACAATTAGCTGATCAGCTGGGTTAGCTGTGCGGGTGCAGAGCGGAGACGTACAACACGGTACGGCATGGAGGCCACGCGGACTGGGTTGCCAAACTGGGAAAAACCGCTGTAGGATTGCATCGTAGTGCACTGATTATTAACACAGCAGAACAAAATGGCATTGTTATATAAAGCACTGTATTCCAGGGGTGCCAAAAATATCATATTGGGACTATATTTACCAATATTTGTTATACGGCAAGGGTATTTTCATCTGTCTTACAAATAATAACAAAATAATATTGTCTGTACTTTCGTGTACATTTCCCTTACTTATCATAAAATGAGCCGAGCTTTGTCTCTGTGTTTGTGTGTACCCATATGCCCGTGGCACTGTCTTTCATCTCTCACTTTTTCCGTTGGTCTTCTGCTCTTGCCCAGCTGCGCGAGAAATATAGCGCACCTGATCCAGTAAAGCCTATTCCATTTCTCTTTTGTCCGCTCTTCATTCACCAGCCATTTTAAAAGTTCTTTTGAAGTGCTCAAATAAAAAATTTAAAAAATAAATAAAGTTTCAGTCAGTGACGTGAAGAGTAAAACCATTTCTTCACATTGAAACACACTCTTATACAGAGGATCTGAGACAGCTCAAGGCATTATCTGTAAAGTTGGAATTGGTTTATGGAATATGGTACTAGTATCTCCTGTGTTTTAGTTTTTAGGGATAATGGACCTTGTCTCTCAGAACAGAATGTTACACTCGTTCCAAGCAAAACTGGTGAGCTAGACAGGGTGACTGATAATAATCTAGTGACGCGAGAAACAGACTTAGTTTTAAAACCAAGAGTTTTACAGACTGAGGAGACATAAAACGTGATGTACTTTTGAAAGCTGTTTGTTTCACGTCACCTGGTCACAGAAGTGAGATATAACAGTGATGCAAGTTCATGTTCCAGGAACCATGGTCAGCAGTCATACAACCCCACTCTGTCACAGTGGTTGTGATCAATCAAATCTGTCAGAAAAAAAGATCAAGTCTTGTTTAGAACATCATTCATGGAAAGGCCCAATAAGAGTTTTTACCCCTTCCAAAAGTAACAGAAGGTATACACATGAATAAATAAATAATAAATAAATAATAAATAAATAATAAATAAAACTATCCATACATACATATATATATACATACACACACACACACATATATATATATATAGAGATTTATATATATATATATATACACACACACACACACACATATATATATATATATATACACACACACACACACACACACACATATATATATATATATATATATATATGTACACACACACACACACACACACACACACATACAAGGATGGCAGTAGCGAATTACAATCACTCTCGTTTCTGTAACGAAGTAGATTTTTTGTGTACCTATATTTTTATATTTTGTGTACTGTAATTTTACATTTACTTAAGTATGTTTATTTTGAGATATTTTACTTTGCTACCATTTAAATTGCCTCCGTTACAGAGTAAAAAAAAAAAAAAAAAAAAGTCAGCATGAACTACACGCTAGGAAATACCGTGATCTCCTGCTCCGAGACTTTACTACTTTATCTGATCTTTACACAAGTCATTTTACTTTCACTTTAGTACAATTTTACCAATGTAACAGTACTTGTACTTGAGTGAAATAATTTAGTACTCCTTACACCTCTGTGTGTGTGTGTGTGTATATATACACACACACACACACACGCATACATACATGTGTGTATATATATATATATATATATTGTATCTTTAGATCTTTTAATACCAATAAGATCAAGATCTCCTGGAAAAGAAAGTAAACATTACCTGTTAAATGTACTAACACTGAATAAACACATAGTGTCCTCAAATTTAAGGTTGATGATCAGATCGAGTTTGCTATGAAAGCTAATTCTAAGAATCCTTTAAGCTGTACAGAGCAAAACTGAAATGGAATCAGTCACTAAATCTTGGCAAGATCTCTTTCATAAATAGAAAGAGTAACAAGAGCCATATCCAACATGGATGTTTAGAAGGTCATAGAATGAGAATCTTGGCTGCATTCAGGCCTCCTACTGCGTTATGGTATGTAATGTATGTCACATCAAAGCGACCTGGTAACACATCCCAGGAACGACTTGATGAGATGGAAGTTGTAGGAGAGAGATATTAAAGATAGAGAGAAAAAGAAGAGAGAGAGAGAGAGAGAAACTTCTACTCTCAGACTAATCACTTAAAAACCATTTGCTTTAATGTTTTGTGACAGGATTCATTAAAGCCTCTTAAGTGCTAGCTCTGGGCCCGCTCTTTGGCATCTTAAGTTGAAGAGGAATTTGATATTAAAGCTGAAACGGCTGTGTTTTGACCTGCATGGTGTTGCAGGTCAAAATACACTCATCTGATCCCTGATGCTGAGCTGAGGTCAAATACCAGTGTTTTATAAAACCATATTTCCCATTACATGCTAAAGTTAAACACCAGTGTTTTATAAAATCATTTTTCCGATAACATACTAAAGTTCAACACCAGTGTTTTATAAAACCATAGTTCCCATTACATGCTAAAGTTAAACACCAGTGTTTTATAATACCATAGCTCCCATCACTTACTACAGTTAAACACCAGTGTTTTATAAAACCATAGTTCCCATTACTTACTATGGTTAAATACCAGTGTTTTATAAAACCATAGCTCCCATTACTTACTACAGTTAAACACCAGTCTTTTATAAAACCATGGTTCCCATTACATACTAAGGTTAAATACCAGTGTTTTATAAAACCATAGCTCCCCTTACATACTAAGGTTAAATACCATCACAAAAAAACAACTCACAGAGGGCCAGCCACATTCAACTCAACGTTCTGTGTTATTAATAAATTAAACTATTCTGAGTGTTCACCAGTTAAAAAAAAAAAAAATTAAATCAGTAAGGAGGAGAGAAACACCTGACTGTCATTTTTCGACTCAAACACACTGTAAAATGTTTCCTCTTGACTTGTGGAATGAGACCTACCATAGCACCAAAGCTTGCATATGATCATTTTTTACAGCTGAGCAATTCTCCACGGGCCACAATGATATTCTTTAATGATTTTCACATACCCAACGCACGTTACACAGAATCTACATGTTGTAACCGAAACCCAGTGCACGTGACTGCTTAAGCGCTATGATGTTTGACTGAATCATAATATGGGTTTCGATCTAAAAGTCAGATAGAAAGGGCTATGTTTTAACATGGTGTGTTTCCAGAGAATTACAACAAGACAAAGACTTGGCAAGTGTGTATAACAAATCGCCTTTGCCTGATTTTCACGTATTCCAAGAAAGCAATATCAGTGTAGTTTATTAACTGTCAACACGCTGAGCTCACGCCTTTGTCAGTCTTCATAAAAAACAAACAAACATACCAATGGTTTGATGCATGAAATGTAAATCACAGGACATATCCAAAGATCTAAGTAAGTGCATCACAAACATTTTCAACCTTCAACCTGCTGCAAATCTGGTTAATGGAGACACACAAGCATCTGTGGAGGTGAAGACAACTCTGTAAAAACATCCCTAATCAGAGACATGAAACAGTAGCTAAAACTGTAAATGTTTCCATATTAAAAACAACAACAACAACAACAACTGTAAACCTTTTATTAGTAGGACACTGCCGTCTTGCATTGCTGTAGGCTGTGATGTAAGAGAAAAGGCTGGCCTGGACGCTTTCAACAGACACCATCACTGAGTACCACAGTAAGACACCTACACAACATCTCCACAGCCTCACAGAGAGAGAGGTGTGAGGGAGGGTCTGTCTGTATGGCCATTTCTGTATCGTAATGAGTTTAAGGAAAGTAATGGCCTTTACTATTGGACTCTGCCGTCCATTTGCAAGGCTGTGCTAGGTTGCAGACAAATGATGCTTAAGAGAGTTAGTCTTCAGTGAAAGTTCTTTTTTGAGATTTTTTTTGAAAATGCTCATTTACATTTAATAAAATAAATGAACTCAGCATGGTGACCTCACTTATTACAATCATTTTTTCAGTGTCCTTCATCATATGATTCATCATATAACATTCAATAATTATTATCTTTTATCCTAAGTCTTCTTCACGGTTATGAGTAAAAGATTTCCCTCATTGTACTCTCTATCAAAAAAAAAAGAAAGAAACCTGTGGTGGTTGGTTGTCTGTGGCTCCAAGTGCAAAAGGCTGGAACCTCAAGCCCACAGGGTGCTTATGTATGGCCACCATGAAGATTGGCTTAATCTAAAAAGGTAAACATTGCCTTTTAAATTGCAAAGTGTTTTCACATCAATAAAGTGTCAGTCTTTCACAAATAACATTATTTTAACTCTTATTGGTTCACCATGGAGCATTTCTGGGTTTTGTTGTTGTTGTTGTTGTTGTTGTTTTTAGTTCATTCCATCAAATTGTTTATCAGTTTAAAAATCTTTACACCAGCCATGGCAATGATACGCAAATGAAGAGATTTTTTTCCTCAGGCTTTTCAAGGAACTGGATAACCCAGTTTTAGTGATAACCCAGGGGATAGAAAGAAAGAAAGAATTTGTAGTCTGTTCTGCCTTCTTAGATCGCAAAATGCAAACTTATTTTCCCGAACTAGAATAATGAAATCCACAGTTGGTGGCAGGTCCTTTCCCTATACAGTTCACAGACTACAGAATAGTCATCCAACCAATGTCTGGGACAGAGGCACACTCTCTCAGTTTAAGTCCAGACTGAAGTCTTACCTACTCGGCCTAGCATACAGCCGACTGTCTCAGCGAAGGGGGCTGAGGCGGTGAGCCGTGGTCATGGAGTGTTTCTGGTGAACTGAGACATCGATGCTGTCTCCTCTCTATTCACACGCAATCACTCAAGTGTGTTACTGATGGAAGGGCGAGTTGTTAATGTCTTAGGGATCCCTAATGGCTATGTGTCCTAATGGTTATGTGTCCTAATGGTTATGTGTCCTAATGGTTATATGCCCTAATGGTTATGTGTCCTAATGGTTATGTCCCCTAATGGTTATGTGTCCTAATGGTTATGTGTCCTAATGGTTATGTGCCCTAATGGTTATGTGCCCTAATGGTTATGTGCCCTAACGGTTATGTGTCCTAATGGTTATGTGCCCTAATGGTTATGTGTCCTAATGGTTATGTGCCCTAATGGTTATGTGTCCTAATGGTTATGTGTCCTAATGGTTATGTGCCCTAATGGTTATGTCCCCTAATGGTTATATGCCCTAATGGTTATATGCCCTAATGGTTATGTGTCCTAATGGTTATGTGCCCTAATGGTTATATGCCCTAATGGTTATGTGTCCTAATGGTTATGTGCCCTAATGGTTATGTGTCCTAATGGTTATATGCCCTAATGGTTATATGCCCTAATGGTTATGTGTCCTAATGGTTATGTGCCCTAATGGTTATGTGTCCTAATGGTTATGTGTCCTAATGGTTATGTGTCCTAATGGTTATATGCCCTAATGGTTATGTGCCCTAATGGTTATGTGTCCTAATGGTTATGTGTCCTAATGGCTATGTCCCCTAATGGTTATGTGTCCTAATGGTTATGTGTCCTAATGGTTATGTGTCCTAATGGTTATATGCCCTAATGGTTATGTGCCATAATGGTTATGTGTCCTAATGGTTATGTGTCCTAATGGCTATGTCCCCTAATGGTTATATGCCCTAATGGTTATGTCCCCTAATGGTTATGTGTCCTAATGGTTATGTCCCCTAATGGTTATGTGTCCTAATGGTTATGTGTCCTAATGGTTATGTGTCCTAATGGTTATGTGTCCTAATGGTTATGTGCCCTAATGGTTATGTGTCCTAATGGTTATGTGCCCTAATGGTTATGTGCCCTAATGGTTATATGCCCTAATGGTTATGTGTCCTAATGGTTATGTGCCCTGATGGTTATGTGTCCTAATGGTTATGTGCCCTAATGGTTATGTGCCCTAATGGTTATATGCCCTAATGGTTATGTGTCCTAATGGTTATGTCCCCTAATGGTTATATGCCCTAATGGTTATATGCCCTAATGGTTATGTGTCCTAATGGTTATGTGCCCTAATGGTTATGTGTCCTAATGGTTATGTGCCCTAATGGTTATGTCCCCTAATGGTTATATGCCCTAATGGTTATATGCCCTAATGGTTATGTGTCCTAATGGTTATGTCCCCTAATGGTTATATGCCCTAATGGTTATATGCCCTAATGGTTATGTGTCCTAATGGTTATGTGCCCTAATGGTTATGTGTCCTAATGGTTATGTGTCCTAATGGTTATGTGTCCTAATGGTTATATGCCCTAATGGTTATGTGTCCTAATGGTTATATGCCCTAATGGTTATATGCCCTAATGGTTATATGCCCTAATGGTTATGTGTCCTAATGGTTATGTGCCCTAATGGTTATGTGTCCTAATGGTTATGTGCCCTAATGGTTATGTCCCCTAATGGTTATGTGTCCTAATGGTTATGTCCCCTAATGGTTATATGCCCTAATGGTTATGTGTCCTAATGGTTATGTGCCCTAATGGTTATGTGTCCTAATGGTTATGAGCCATAATGGTTATGTCCCCTAATGGTTATGTGCCCTAATGGTTATGTGTCCTAATGGTTATGTCCCCTAATGGTTATGTGTCCTAATGGTTATGTGTCCTAATGGTTATGTGCCCTAATGGTTATGTGTCCTAATGGTTATGTCCCCTAATGGTTATGTGTCCTAATGGTTATGTGTCCTAATGGTTATGTGTCATAATGGTTATGTGTCCTAATGGTTATGTGTCATAATGGTTATGTGCCCTAATGGTTATGTCCCCTAATGGTTATGTGTCCTAATGGTTATATGCCCTAATGGTTATGTGTCCTAATGGTTATGTGTCCTAATGGTTATATGCCCTAATGGTTATGTGTCCTAATGGTTATGTGTCCTAATGGTTATGTGCCCTAATGGTTATGTGCCCTAATGGTTATGTCCCCTAATGGTTATGTGTCCTAATGGTTATGTGCCCTAATGGTTATGTGCCCTAATGGTTATGTGTCCTAATGGTTATGTGCCCTAATGGTTATGTGTCCTAATGGTTATGTGTCCTAATGGTTATGTGCCCTAATGGTTATGTCCCCTAATGGTTATGTGTCCTAATGGTTATATGCCCTAATGGTTATGTGCCCTAATGGTTATATGCCCTAATGGTTATGTGCCCTAATGGTTATGTGTCATAATGGTTATGTGTCCTAATGGTTATGTGTCATAATGGTTATGTGCCCTAATGGTTATGTGTCCTAATGGTTATGTGTCCTAATGGTTATGTGCCCTAATGGTTATGTGCCCTAATGGTTATGTGCCCTAATGGTTATGTCCCCTAATGGTTATATGCCCTAATGGTTATGTGTCCTAATGGTTATATGCCCTAATGGTTATGTGCCCTAATGGTTATGTGCCCTAATGGTTATGTGTCCTAATGGTTATGTGCCCTAATGGTTATGTGCCCTAATGGTTATGCGTCCTAATGGTTATGTGCCCTAATGGTTATGTGCCCTAATGGTTATGTGTCCTAATGGTTATATGCCCTAATGGTTATGTGCCCTAATGGTTATGTGCCCTAATGGTTATGTGTCCTAATGGTTATGTGTCCTAATGGTTATATGCCCTAATGGTTATGTGTCCTAATGGTTATGTGTCATAATGGTTATGTGCCCTAATGGTTATGTGTCCTAATGGTTATGTGTCCTAATGGTTATGTGCCCTAATGGTTATGTGCCCTAATGGTTATGTGTCCTAATGGTTATATGCCCTAATGGTTATGTCCCCTAATGGTTATGTCCCCTAATGGCTATGTGTCCTAATGGTTATGTCCCCTAATGGTTATGTGTCCTAATGGTTATGTGTCCTAATGGTTATATGCCCTAATGGTTATATGCCCTAATGGTTATGTGTCCTAATGGTTATGTGTCCTAATGGTTATGTGTCCTAATGGCTATGTGTCCTAATGGTTATGTCCCCTAATGGCTATGTGTCCTAATGGTTATGTGTCCTAATGGTTATATGCCCTAATGGTTATGTGTCCTAATGGTTATTTGCCCTAATGGTTATGTGTCCTAATGGTTATGTGTCCTAATGGTTATGTGCCTTTACTTTGGGTGTCCATTCTAAGGTCTACAAGGGACCAGGCCCAAGTTGCCCAGTGTTTCTTCCTCCTGTTCACTTCATTAGGGGTTTTCTCTTTGCCTCTGTCACCTTGGGCTTTCCCACTGAGGGTTGAGGTCCTGATCCATGTAAAACTGCTTTAAGACTGCTTTGAGAACCTTTGAATGTAAAAAGCGTCATACAAAAGAAAGAAAGAAAGAAAAAAAAAAACTCTGAACACAGATTTTATCTCAAATTGATAAGGCCAACTGACGTGGCTTCCAGTAATCCCACAAGTCAAACAAAGGGAAATTCGTAAACAATACGTTCACAATTCCCATAAGATGTCTTTCCATTTTAGGCATTTCAAAATTCCTCAGACAAACATTTATCCTAGAGATAACAGAACTTAACACCTCATTTTTTAGAACATTTACATTTACGCGAAATCAACAATAACCCTAACTCATTCAGACGGAACTCATTCAGACGGAACTCATTCAAATGATTGTCTCACATTTCATTGAAAAGATCAGTGGTCATAAAACTAACACCCCTCTGAACTTTTCAAGACACGAGCAGAATCCAAACCTTTTAAAAGCTCATGTCATGATGGTTCCAAATATGCAGCAATGAACACAATGACACACTGATCGATCACAGAATATTGTTTAGGAACAGGCATGGAAGTTGGGTCCTCAGTGTGAGTACACTGCTCGTTAAGAAGTGACTCGCAAGAGAAAATCAAGAGTGCAGATATTTATGGGGATTGGTTTTTGTCTTAATTCTACATCTTAATCTAATACTGCAAGACGAAAGGATAATTACAAAAATGAGAAAGATTTTTTTTTTTTTTTATGGGCAGCCTTAGTACTGACTCAACAAATCACGTGACCAGTCGAGTTGAAACATGTTACAGATAAGCAGACCTGCCCAGATTTAAATGAAAAACTGCTCAAATTATGTAAACCCTAAAAAAAATGAAAAAAAAAACAAGGAAAAAATGAATATAAGAAAGTCATTATTTACATGAAGTCTAGATTCAGAACACAACTCACATATAACTAGAACACCTTGAATTTTAATCATGACATTTATGCTAAGTTTCTTGCTGTTTTGTAAGGGTGATGATTCAGCACGTAACAATTGTGTTAGAGTTCATAGCCGTTTTGTAACCATGCACTTGAAAGCCTTGGTATTACAGAGGATCTAAGTGATTGCTTCTCACTGATCACCGTGACGACAGCTTAATTACACCCTATTCCATACCGGTCTGCCCCTTAGCCCCCTGTTTCCAACATCCAACATCACGTGCAAAGGAACTGCTGTTGAAACCATGTAGACAGTTGTATTTCCTGAGATGTTATGGAACACAGACCTGTGTGGTTTGATAATCTGCTGGCAGCCTTCCGGCAATTCAAAATCAACTGCCACTTCATTTGCATGGGATTTGGCCAAACCTAGAGCAACGAAACACCCCCCCCCCCACCCCACCTTTTTTTTTTTTTTTTTTTTTTTTTTTTTTTTTTTTAACTTAACACCTTCGGCAAAATTCCACCTGAACTACCTCAGCATGGCTTGTTAATTATCTCTTTGACACCTACCATTCGAATCAGTGTTTATTTCTTGGCTGAAGACACAGTCTCCTGCCCCACCAAGTCAAAGACCGTGGGATTTTCTTTATTAATTTTTTTTTTTTTTTTTTTTTTTTTTTTTTTGTAAAATGAATCAGTAAATCGCTCCAGTAAGGCCCACTGTTCATTCTTCCATCTCTTTTAGCGGTTAATCATGTATTGTGACTCTCGCCTGTCCATGGGAGCACAGCCAATGTCATTCAGAGGGATTCCTGTTCGTAATCAACAAGTTGTGAGAGAGGTGTACATTGTGTTAAGGCTGAATGTACATAACTGCAAATTGGTGTTCCTAGAACCATTCTGAGACAGCATGAGTGCTTTGAGACATGAACATGTCCGCCTAGCAAACGCTAGCTATGTAGATACACACTCGGTCGACAACACCATGCAGACGTCCTCTGGTGTTCTAAGACTTCTCTGGGGTTGTTTTTGTGCCCCTGGGCAAACATGCCACTCACCGTTACACAGAATGGGTTTACGGGCTAACAGTGCACATACCAAACCTCGACATAACGAGATACCGCGAAACAATCCAAGACTTGTCACTGCACCTGTGTTTGTTCACTCCTCAGTTGACCGGTGAAAATCATGAGCAGTGTGTGTGTTTTGGAGCCGCTGCGGGAGCAAAGCTACACTGCGGAGTGACGTTGTCAATTTTGTCTACTGTTTTATACAAGTGTTTACTTTATGACTCATGTAAATTCATATAGGTTTTAGTTACCATTATTGTTTGTGTGTTACAATACTGTCAGTGTCGAGTTCTTCTACGCAGACTGACGTTGTGTTGTTTATGTTGTCGCTGCCTGTGACGTGTGTATGGATGTACCACCGAACTGTGTGTCAGATATGTACAGTAGTTGAGGGAGAGGGGTTGGTAGTCAGATAGAGGTGCATGCCACTGAACTGTGTGTCAGATATGTACAGTAGTTGAGGTAGAGGGGTTGGTAGTCAGATAGAGGTGCATGCCACTGAACTGTGTGTCAGATATGTACAGTAGTTGAGGGAGAGGGGTTGGTAGTCAGATAGAGGTGCATGCCACTGAACTGTGTGTCAGATATGTACAGTAGTTGAGGGAGAGGGGTTGGTAGTCAGATAGAGGTGCATGTCACTGAACTGTGTGTCAGATATGTACAGTAGTTGAGGGAGAGGGGTTGGTAGTCAGATAGAGGTGCATGTCACTGAACTGTGTGTCAGATATGTACAGTAGTTGAGGTAGAGGGGTTGGTAGTCAGATAGAGGTGCATGTCACTGAAGTGTCTGTCAGATATGTACAGTAGTTGAGGTAGAGGGGTTGGTAGTCAGATAGAGGTGCATGCCACTGAACTGTGTGTCAGATATGTACAGTAGTTGAGGGAGAGGGGTTGGTAGTCAGATAGAGGTGCATGCCACTGAACTGTGTGTCAGATATGTACAGTAGTTGAGGGAGAGGGGTTGGTAGTCAGATAGAGGTGCATGTCACTGAACTGTGTGTCAGATATGTACAGTAGTTGAGGGAGAGGGGTTGGTAGTCAGATAGAGGTGCATGTCACTGAACTGTGTGTCAGATATGTACAGTAGTTGAGGTAGAGGGGTTGGTAGTCAGATAGAGGTGCATGTCACTGAAGTGTCTGTCAGATATGTACAGTAGTTGAGGGAGAGGGGTTGGTAGTCAGATAGAGGTGCATGTCACTGAACTGTGTGTCAGATATGTACAGTAGTTGAGGGAGAGGGGTTGGTAGTCAGATAGAGGTGCATGTCACTGAACTGTGTGTCAGATATGTACAGTACTTGAGGGAGAGGGGTTGGTAGTCAGATAGAGGTGCATGTCACTGAACTGTGTGTCAGATATGTACAGTAGTTGAGGTAGAGGGGTTGGTAGTCAGATAGAGGTGCATGTCACTGAAGTGTCTGTCAGATATGTACAGTAGTTGAGGGAGAGGGGTTGGTAGTCAGATAGAGGTGCATGCCACTGAACTGTCTGTCAGATATGTACAGTAGTTGAGGGAGAGGGGTTGGTAGTCAGATAGAGGTGCATGCCACTGAACTGTCTGTCAGATATATAGAGGGAGAAGAGCCATGTGGTCAGAGAGAGATTCTGACTGTAGTAGACGTAGTGATCACAGTATTCTTAGTGTAAATAGTAACTGTTGTAAATACAGTTGAAAACAAAGAAGTTTGTTTATTTGACGCCGGTTTCATCAGTTTACCGGATATACGGTCCAGAGCACACGAGTCAGAAACTTTACGCAGCACAAGGAGTTGGAAAATACGTTACACCCACCACGGTAGTTGGTTACTATGGTTACTATGACACGGGCCAAAGAACTGAGCAGAGCGAGGTACTGTCACTGGTGGTACTGGTTTCTGCGTTGATTTCCACTGGCCTTATGTAGTAAGCCACTGACATATGACCCACTGTCTGTAGGATTTCTCCAGTTCTCTTAAATGAGGTGGTGTGCCTAAGAAACTGCTCAATCTAAGTGTTTACTGTGTAATTCTTACACAGACACTTTGTATACCCCTACCACCCTCTCATAATTCACAGGTATTTAGCAAGGCCAAAATCAAAGGAGTAAATCAATACAGAGTGATGATGTAATAGTGATGTCACATGATCTGGTTCTGGCATACTAATTGGTTATCTGTGCATCAGGTCGCAAACACCTCTAACATGCGCCAACATTAAACACTGGCACATTGTAGAAAGCTTCCAACAAAAGTACTCAGCGCATGAAGACTTCGGCGGAAACACATGACTGAAGGGTATGTATACGTCCTCAAAGGATAAATGCAGATTCCCCTTTCTTGCCAAGGGATGTGTCATTGTTAAAAGATACACACTCTAAGACAAACAAAGCAAAGTCTACGAGAAATGTATTTTTTCCGTCATTCTGCTCAGGAAAACTATATATGCAGCATTTAAAAGACTTCATGTTGAAACAAAATATCACATTATATTATGTAAAACAGCTTAAAACTTTATCGTGTCTATGTATATGATATAAAATACTGTATAAATGACACAAGTCCTGTTATTTTTCATATTACTTACAAAATATTCCTATTTAAAAGAAATCACATTAAATCAGAGCTTTTTTTGAGGCAAGCTTTTAAAATCACAGTATCATTTATCCATCATTGTGCTGACAGGTGTGTCCTAAACAAAGACAGTATCAAGTTAAATTAAAAAAAAAAAAAAAAAACCCAAAACAAAACAGACAAATAGCAAAACAAAAAACCAGAAAACCCCAGTTGGTCCAACAGTGACAGGGAGAGCAGGAGTGGAGAGGTCAGGCCATGGTGGAACATGGATGAAACTCCACACATTCTTGGGAACTCCAGGTCATCGGAGAACCTTCAGGGTACGCTTTCGTGTCCTTTTGAATTATGGGCTTTTAATGAGTCTGTTTGAACCTTTTAAGCTGACCAAGTAACGGAATGACTGTCTCTCTCTCTCTCTCTCTCTCTCCTGCTCCTACTGCTGTCGGCTTCAGGCAGAGACTGATTGAGACCTCTCCCATTCGTTTTTGGTTTTGTTTTTGTTTTGGGTTTTTTTTTGTGTGTGTCTCTAAAATTTGAACATGTAAAGCTGCTGTCTGACCATGTCCATTGTAAAAAGTGCTAGAAAAAAAAATAAAACCAAGTTGAATCGAGTTTTATTCAAACTCCCAAAACTGTTTCGTCTCAGCGGCTGTGTTCACACCGGAGACTCGAACGTGTTGTTTTTACACTGTTTCTACGGCAGTTACCTCTCAATATGCCAGATTTCATACAGGTAACCACACAGACATGGCCATTTGCTCTCCAGCTCTACTGCCCACATTGGTGTTCAGGTCATTATGACCTGCAGAGAGGTCAGCAAAGCAAAAGCAAAATCAAAAGTTCTTTCTGATATCCTTTGTTCAGCAAATCTGGGCCCAAAGGTTTTTTTTTTGTTTTTGTTTGTTTTTTTTTAACATGCTTTGTTTACCAACAGCAGGATGACTTTCGGTACAGGATTACTCTCACATACGTTACACTTGCATTTCCAGTTCACCTCCACCTCTCCCCTTGTATTCATTTGCGTGAGGGATAACCACTGGGTCAGGGTTCAGCGGGCATCTTTCTGCCGTCTGTTTATGGTTGTTGGCGTGAATGGAGTCGGGACGACAAAGCTGTTTGAGGGTCTGTGAGGACAGGTGCGTACAGGTCAGACAAGCTCACTGACACACTGACATTTATTAAGAGGATAAATAAAAAGCTGTTAATATATTTCACGATATCTGCTGCCCTGTATCATTTGGTATCATCGCTTCCCAGAGCAGACTAATGACTATAAATGTAAGAACCATGCGAAGGAGGATGGGCTCCCCCCTCTGAGTCTGGGGCTCGGGGGGGGGAGAGACGGACGTTCCATTGCTGCTACCAATTCCTTACCTGCCAGGCAGTTGTCTTAGACTGAGAAATTTGAAAAATGATCCATAGAGGTACCAGGAGAACACAGAACAGCCCTAGGAACCAACCAAGCGCATACGCCCAGTCTGGATATATGTATGTCTTATTAAACTTGAGGGGCTTGTACTTCAACACGGAGAAGAGGAAGGTACCCTAGAGAAAAAGATATAAATATATATAAAATTAAAAATATATAATAATTAAATAATTAATAATGATTAAAAAAATATATATGCATACGTATACATTTATGTAATCTATACAGTGTAAAAAATTAAGTTGAAGAATTACAGCGTGACTTTAATACACGTTACGGATACATCATTACAGTCCCTCTCTGTCTCTCTCTCTTTATGTCACTCTCTCTCTTTATGTCTGTCTCTCTCTCTCTCTCTTTGTCTCTCTCTCTCTCTCTCTCTCTCTCTCTCTCTCTCTCTCTCTCTCTCTCTCGTGTCATTCACACATACTCCATTGTCTAACAGAAGTTCCTTTCAAGGACTCAAAAAGGCCGGTTGAGCAGGGCCGGACACAGCGGAGTGCTGGGTCAGGTTACGCCCGGCGTTGGTGGAAGACGTACCATGCAAACAGCGGGGGTGATGTAAAGCCAACAATATTTCATGAGCGACCATGGCCGATAGCCAATCATGTCCTCTATATTGTCATATAAACGATCTGCACCTGCCCGGAAAAGAAACGGAAAATTTTAAAAGGTCAACTGGTATGTTACATATTTTACATTTTACACATCTTGGTTCTCGAGTTCTCGGAAGGCGATGTCCCGTTTCAACGCCTGTAACATAGTGTCAAAATCCCTGATAATTCTTGGAACTGGAGTGAGTGCTAGGTAACTTTTTTCCTAGAAATCTGCCCCAGGCCCCGGTTAATCCATCAAGAGAGAAGAGTGAGACAGAGGTGGGGGGAACCCAGTTACTCTCCTGTCTCCTGAGTCTAACCCGTGGGCTACTACAGGACGCTCACAAACACCCAAATCTGTGGAGGATGATACGAAGGTCAAGTTTTATTTAGAGCCCAAGGTCTCAAAGGGCTTTGCATGCCCACAACAAACAATAATATATTTATTATTATAGACGTACTATAATCTATTATATAATATACTGGTAATAGTAATATATTATAATAAAATATGAGTGCTCGTTTGAAAGAGATGAGGATGGTATTGGAATCCTAAAATGTCACATGAGACGCAGCTGTTTTCAGAAGTGTAGGCGTCAATCATTTTGTTCGAGAGAATATTTTAAAAATGTAATTTAAAAGCCTAGAAAAATGTGATTAAAACACCTAAAAACTGATATATCTCTTAGATGATTATCTGCGTGATTGACACATCCATTAAAGATCACTAACTTTTTCATAAAATACGACCCCAACGCTTTATCAGGATCATCTGTATTGACCTCACTGACACCAGAGCCTTTTGATGGGGGGGGGGGGGGGGGGGGGGGGGGGGGGGTGTGTTTGGGAAGTAAATGAGCCAAATTAGCCCCCTCCGGGGGTGCACTTTGGGCACACCATACTTTCCGACTCGTACACAAATGGATGAACTTTTATGATGACACGGACTGATTGTGTTCATGTTACACATTAACTGTTGCTGCCCTGCTAGCCAAAACAAACCCAATTCACTGACCACAAAAGGCATTGTGTATATGTATATATATGTATATATATATATATATATATATATATATATATATATATATATATATAAAATGCATTTTAAATCAGCTTGTGAACTTCTTTAAAGCGAAGCAGTCACTTTGTAGAACGGTGAGAGAGGCACTTTAATTTATACATGCCTTACGGGCAGATGAGACCGCGGTAAGAAATAACATGTTTTCAGCAAATTTTTTGACACTTTCTTAAATGTTTAATGACAATGATGATTCATTCAGATTGATCGACCGGCTGCTACATGCTAAGAGAAGACTCTGGACTCAACGTATAACATGTATAACACGTATAACACGTATAACATGTTAACACGTTTTGTTTTGGGGTCGTTGGGTTTGCTTTTTTTTCTCGGATTCCATTTGGAAACTGAAAAAGTCAGAGTCTTCCACGAAAGAGAAACAAACCCCGCTGAACCCTACAGTCATCGTTTTACGATTCACGCAATGAATACCATAAAACATTTATGAAATAGTTCACTGAATGGCAAAGAACCATTTGATGGAGGCCTAGCCAGGAACTTGCCTCAGTACCATTTAAATATACGGTCATGGCCGTCCACCCGGAGGCCTGCCCCGAAGCAAACTCTCTTTTTTTTATTTTTTTTTTTTTATCTTTACCATTGAAATTGGACAGTAAGTGAGATAAGCTACAACGGGATTTGTTTCCCCTATCTGCCAAAGAAACATTCAACTCTGGCTGATTCAAATCAAACAGCCAGAGAGTATAATGAAAGGGAACATTGTGTGTGGGGATCACAAGTAATGGTCAGATGAAAAGAAAAGAAAAAAAAAAAATCCCTGACAAGCCTGGAGCTTTTTCACTCATACAGATCTAAGGTATTTGGTAATTACTTAATTCGTTAAACAGATCATAAATCTGCCACAGAGGGTTAGCTGAGAGCGATCCAGGCTGTCCGTCTTGTCGGCTCCTGTAAGAACAGGTGTTTTCAGAGCCCTGGACAACTGACACGAGCATAACAGTACCCTCAGTGCCTGGGGCAGCCGCGGCCCCATGCTCAGAGAAGCAGAACCACAAGCTGTGTAATCTCACTTCTTAAGTTAACGGGAAAATATCATTTACTGTTTCAATCTTTGAGTTTATGCGAAGTTAACTTCAGTTCAGTTAGCAGCAATTGCTGGTGTGTTCACAAGTCAGATTTTGCAGTGTACCTTAGATATGTGTACTAACTGAACGAAAATGAACACCATGATTAATGGGTTACAGAGGAAGTCCAGAATACAGCTTAACATAGAGGGTCTTGGAGAGTCAAAAGACTTCCATACACAACTAAACAACTGCTCCGCTCGAATCTGCTCTGTATGCGCTCAGCTCTGTATCTTACTGCTGGCATGTCAGGGGTGTTGACCAGGGTTTTATGTGAAGAACGTGAAGAACTTTGTCTCTGTGTGTGCCTGGGAAAGAACATACGTTTCTTTCTCTCTTTTTTTTTTTTCATTGTTTCTGAGAACTCACCATAGATCCAACCGATACCGATGGACTGACACACAGACAGCAGCAGGAGGTTGTTACCACTGCACACATAGTGGTCAAACAGCTGGAGGAAATACAGACCACCCTGTGCACACGTACACACAGACACACACACACACATACACGCACATCCACCCACACACACACGCACATACACACACGAGTGCACACACACACACACACACGCACACACGTGCGCACACACACACACACGTGCGCACACACACACACGCACGCACGTACACACACACATATGTGCGTGCACACACACACACACACACACACACACACATATGTGCGCACATGCAAAAACACACATACACACACATAGAGCATCAAAAGGTCTTGCCAATCAAACAGCGAGATAGGACACAGAAGCAACTTTACATAAGAGATGTCTCGTGCTAGATAAATGCAGTTTTAAGAGTAACTGTAGATGATTGGTTTTGTGAATGAACAAGTCTCACTCCATCCTTACTGGTTTCTGCCTATAGTTTGAGAAAAATGACATGCTGGTCTATTCTACATACTGTCCTCACAGTTTGGAATTTTTAAATGAACTGTAACCTTCTAAGGCTGAAGCTCCTACACAGACACCTCAGTGGAGATGGGTGAGCCTTGTGGGCATGTCCTTTAACGGATACGCGACCAAGGTGTGGTCTTTCCACGCTTAGAGCATGGTGATGTGACACACCACCGCTCACAAGAGAGAACAACGGGTCTCATCCAAGCACCGTTCGTAAGAAGAAAGTTATTCTTAAAACCCACTTACGCAGTTTTCTGACATTCACCAATGTTTTTGTATTTGGGATTTGTTCTTAGGTAAGAACAGAATCTACGTACACTCAGGAGCACACTTACATGCATTTGAGTGCTGACATGTTTGTGCAAAATAATTGTTTATTGCGTTTTTTCTTCAATTCTACAGATTCTACAATCCCATAATATTATAGGATTTAAACGACGGTAATATCTTTATCATTTATAATATTTTTAAACAATTTTCATTATTTTACAAAGCATTATGGTCTTTTAAAATAAATAAACACTACACTAACACTTCATGTAACACTCCAGAATGTAGTGCATATTTATTCATACTTTTGCACAATGTACAAAAAGAGCAGTATGAGGATATGTCAGTTGATGGAGACTGTGATAAGTGAGCAGTAGTTTTACATACACTACTTATGGGTTATCCCATCTGAAACCAGACAGGCTGTAAAGCAGGTGTCTGAGAACCAGTCGGTTTTACCTTATTATAAATATTAAAAAACCTGGACAGAGCAGACGCAGCCATCGCTCCTGTCTGCTGCTGTATGCGCGTTGCATTGAACCATTAAAGCGGGAGCAGAAGATGGCTGAAGTTACTTGTTGGTTGTTAGAAATTAACTCGGCATTACGAGAAATAAAGCCAGAATTGCAAGAAAAAAAGTCGAAATTGTGAGAAAAAAAACTCGAACTGCGAGAAAAAAAAAAAGTCGGAATTCTGCGAAATACAGTCGGAATTCCACGAAATAAAGTTGCAATTGAGCAAACTTTTTTTTTTTTTTAATTGTTGAGGAAACAGGCTTCCATAGATCTCTGTGCGTGCGCACGGCCTGCAGTCTCATACCCTTTCATGGGGATCGGGGGGGGCGTTTACCTATGCTAATTAGGAACAACTGGCACACACTTTCAACGTATGAGGATAATGGGATCCATCATTATAAGAACAAAGATGCGAAAAATTCTGCTATTTAAGTGCACGTCCTGGATCCGACATAGACTTTATCTTACGACCTTTCTCAAGAACAAATTTAAGAGAAAACTTATGAAGATATCGATGAATGAGGCCCACTGTTCTTAACTCTGTCCTCAGCCGAACAGACACTAGTCCATCCATGTTCTCTCAGCCCAGCGAAACGGGGGAAATGTTCCCTGGATTACTTAGTTTCCCATGGCCAATTACCCAGTTACAATTCCAACTATGAACACACGTTTCCACCGGCAGACAGTGAGTAGCCCCTGTGTGCCCCCCCCCCCCCCCCCCCCCCCCCCCCCCCCCGCACCATCATTTTCAGAAGCAGTATCCTATTACAGACTTCTCCCTAGCATAGTCATCTCTTGTCATAGTTCGCTTTCTTAATTACACCATTAATGATCACTCATTACAAAATCAAAAATACACACTGGCCCGATAAATTCTGCAACTCTAGACATCACTTTTTCTCCTTCAATGTACATGGCAATGTGTGAAAACTGAACAACACTAAAAGGTCAGATGTTAGGGAGGGAAAAAAAGAGAAGTCAAACCTCTGTGACGAGGAGGAGCCCCAGGAGGAAGCAGACGGTGCAGAGGCCCAGGAGGAGCAGCTCCCGTCGGTAACCCCTCCGAAAAACGGTGGGAAACATGTCGGTTACCGAGGTCATCAGACATTCCAGACTCACAAACTATTAACAGCAAAAAAAGACACAGAGAGAGAGAGAGAGAGAGAGAGAGAGAGAGAGAAGATTTGAGCAAAGATTTGATAACGAGGACCTATGGTATTGGAATTTGGTATCGGTAATCCTGTAGATTGAGACTGTTTTTGTTTTTTACAGATTTTTTATAGATTATAGATTGATAGTGCTCTTTTTGTTTGATAGAGTCGTTTAGAATATTGTTTAGAATATTCGTTTGGAAAAACACTTGACTTGCTTGACTCCACCCCCTGATGTGCAGCATCTGTGTCCATCTAATGCAGATCCCTACAGAGACAGCCCCTAATCACAGCTCTCTCTCTCTCTTTCTCTCTCTCTCTCTCTCTCGCTTTCTCTCTCTCTCTCTCTCTCGCTTTCCCCCTCTCTCTCTCGCTCTCTCTCTGTGTCTTTTTCTCTCTGTTTGTTCTGTTTTTGTTGGTTTGAGAAACAGTTTTGAGAGATGAGGTGGCTTCATTTTTGTTTGTTCATTTGTCTGTTTGTTCTCTCTCACCTTCATTAAATTCCACACTTTCATCTAAAGCAGTCTGTGACTAACTTTTCACATGAGTTAGCACTGACCCCTCTGGTTTTGTCTTAGACTTAATGACTCATTAACATATGCAGAACCTGCAGTGTTCACCCTTCCATAGAGCGGTGCCATACAGTATCTGAGTGGTTACTCTCCTGTGTGTGGGGTGTGCACTGAGGTATTTGGAGAAGTGCTAGGGTATTAATACAGCGAGTGCATCCTCAGGTCCAACGTAAATCCTCCGAATTATTTCATAAACGTTGATTTGACGAGACAGTGATTAGACGGGACGCGTGTGACGCACAGACAAGGGGAGTGGAGAAAATGAAGAGCAGAACAATGGCATTGGCATCTGAACATTTCCCACACTCTCTCTCTCTCTCAATTACAGGTTCTACTAAAAATGTTGAGAACCTAACAAAAGGACTAAGAGAAACTAAGCATGTGAACCTGTACTGTGTATTTATGTATTCATTTATTTATTTTAATGGCCGAAATTGCCCGCAGTGTGCGATGTTTTTATCTGAATGCATGAAAACACCATGCTACATTTCTGTGGCAGTGAGAGTCACACTGTGCCCTCAGGACAAACAGTCGTCTTCCCCTGATATTCTGTCAGCGACATGTAGAGTCATTCCCAGTGACATTTGGTTCTTTTTTTCCTTTTCTGTTTTGGCTAAACAGGACAATTAATGTGTCTGTTTCAGGCATCACTCTATGCCATGGCGCTAACGCGAGCAGCAGCCTCTCCAGTAGCTCTGTCTGCGTGGTGTATTTTTAACTCTTTTCTTTAACTCTCTTTCACCTCTAACTTTTTTAACAAGTCCTTTTTTTAAATGAGATCAAAGGTCGCACAGGAAACGACATGCCTCTCATGTCACTTGTTAATCGCATGATTCAGTTTGATCGCACTCGTGCATCTAGCTTCGCTGGTAGGTTTTTTGGTTTGGTTGTTTCTCATTCTCGTTCCTATGGAAACGGCTTTGTGTTGTCTGCGGGACGGTGACGGAGGCCCTGTTTGTTCAGGGGAGCAGCTGTTCTCACTCCGAGCGACGGGGGCACGCTGGCCGTTGTGTTTGCCCCATATCCTAGGAGCTGATGCGCCGACAACGGGGGTCCAGAGCTGGCGCTGAGCTTAGGGCCCCCTGTGTTCCGTAGGCAGTGACGGGGAACGTGAACTCACTGACCGGCGAGACCGATATAGCTGGCTGCCAGTTGGCACGGGCCAGTTGGCATTTACAACTACCAGATGGCACATCGCCGCTGTTTCGCCTCCTCCCGTGGCCGAGATAGCTGCTCGCTCCGGCCCCTCCACGCTCGTGGCGAGTGACTCTAGGGTGAGGCGCATGTCGGTCCACTCCCGTCTGGTGGCCGTCGAGTGCCTCCAGGGAGCCCGCCTGGCCGACATCAACGGCAGACTACCAAACCACCAAACTACCAATCTAATCGTCTCCGATTATGACGTCTACCCGTATCGCCTGTATGGGCTGTTCCTGTCGCTCTCGGTAACAGACTCCCCCGCTGGAAACGCAGCCGTACGGTGAATGCAAATAATCTGGTCCCCATCGACCTTGCTGCGTCTCCCCACGCCTCAATAAAACATCTAACCTTCTTTATTATTACGACTGTTGTCATTTTCTTCTATTTTATTTTATTCTTTACTTCCACTTACTTACTTTATTATTGTAATTGTCTAATTTTATTCGCCGAAAATCTTGAAATGTTTTAATCCTTGTAAAGCACTTTAATCCTTGTAAGTAACTTTGATTGGAAAAGTGTTGTATAAATAACTTTATTATTATTATTATCATTAATAATAATAATAATAATAATAATAATAAATTAACTTTTCCCAATATCACATGTGAAAAACCACTGCTGATATAACGCAATCACCCTGTCAGTATGCTCTGCGTCTGTGCCACATTTTGGAATACAGATTCACAAAAACAATAAACTGTCCTCCGTCATCATTCGCTTTCAAAGATATTACAGGACGGTCCGGTATTAACTAAGATATTACAGGACGGTCCGGTATTGACTAAGATATTACAGGACAGTCCGGTATTAACTAAGATATTACAGGACGGTCCGGTATTGACTAAGATATTACAGGACAGTCCGGTATTAACTAAGATATTACAGAACGGTCCGGTATTAACTAAGATATTACAGGACGGTCCAGTATTAACTAAGATATTACAGAATGGTCCGGTATCAACTAAGATATTACAGGACGGTCCGGTATTGACTAAGATATTACAGGACAGTCCGGTATTAACTAAGATATTACAGAACGGTCCGGTATTAACTAAGATATTACAGGACGGTCCAGTATTAACTAAGATATTACAGAATGGTCCGGTATCAACTAAGATATTACAGAATGGTCCGGTATCAACTAAGATATTACAGAATGGTCCGGTATTAACGAAGATATTACAGAGCGGTCCGGTCAGTCTCTGCTTCAGAAGACGTGTTTGGTTCACCTGTGTGTCGGCTCCCAGCAGAATGACCATGATGAAGAAACAGACGGCCCAGAGCTGAGGAAGAGGCATCATGGCCACGGCTCGAGGATAGGCGATGAAGGCCAAGCCCGGACCTGGAACGGCACTCTCTCAGTCACTCGCCCGTCTCAAAGAAAAAACTAAACAGAGTCATATCACATACACACACACACACTGCACCATGCACAGGCTCCTCCCACAGGACCTTAAGCAATAAGTGAGAGTTTAATCAAAGGCCTGGAGCGTTTCTCCGACCTAAAACGAACCGAAAGACGGAAAAGGTCGACTGAAAAACAAACGTACCTGTTGCTGCGACCTCTGATATGGGTAATCCCTGTTCATAGGACATGAATCCCAGAACAGAGAAAATGGCAAAACCAGCGACGAAGCTGGAACCACCATTCACCAAACACAGAACAAAGGTATCCCTGTAAGAGATAGAACCACATGAACCCGTTACGTAATAACCTCTTCAGTAAAATGCCTAAGGTAAGATTTACCTGAGGGAGAGGGAGCTCATTCAAAATGATGAATTAAGTGTTTAGGAGAGCACATAAGGGCAGGAGGGAGTGTCGGAATATATATCTAAATCTTTTTCACAACTCCAAAACAAGTTTGCCTTATCCTCATGTGACCTATACAGATATCTGTGAATTAGACACTATATCACAAAAACTACAGACTGGGATAATATTAAAAGAGAACCAACCAATATCGAAACCCATTTTACCCAAGTGTTTGAACACTCGGCATGAACAAAAAAAAACCCCCAAATGTCCTATTATTTACAAAAAAGCTAATGCTATACACGTCAGATAACACTCTACATATCAAAAGACATTGGGAGACGGAGCTGAACACGGCAGTGAACGCTGTCGCCTGGGAAAACATATGCTCTGGATGTCACGGGGGATAGGGAGCCAGCCATGGAAAGATTTTGACTGGAAGGTTAAAATGAGGTTCTTCGGAATCCCGCTGACAGCGTGCATCTTTAAAAGCAATTCTACCTACAAACGCTGGAGAAACTGCGGTACAGTTGGTGACCATTCTCACATGTTTTGGGACTGCCTCGAAAATACAGACATTTCGGAAAAACGTCAGAGAAGAAATGGAGAAAATTCTGGAAACGGACCAATCCCCTGGACCCGGCTCTTGTTCTCATTATCACAGTATCACCTGAACTCCTGTTTACCACAGACCAGCGTTATATACTGCATATTTTGCTGATGGTTGCAAGAAAAATAATTACTGTTAATTGGATGAAGCCGAAACCTCCCACGATTGTTCAATGGTTACAAAAAGTCAAACATGTTTACACGATGGAATACATGACTGCCCAGTTACAACTAAAGCTGCCTGTTTTTATAAGGAGATGGACATCAGTTATTGACTAGCTTAGTTAGGAATCCTGTTGTTTTGATGTATCATTTTTGTAGGTATATGTATAGGTAGATGTGTGTGTGTGTTCTATCTCTTTACTTGTTATTTCATCTATAAGTACATGTATGTCAAGTGAGGCAAAATCTCAGAATGATTTTGTTTTGTAATGTAATGTTTTGTAAGTGTTAATGTGTGATAATGACAATAAAGTTCAACAAAAAAAAGGTTGAGAGACTCCTCCAAACTCAGACAAGCTCAATGAACTGGTACAAAAATAAAACAAAGCAAGCTGTTTGTCAAAAATGTGCCATCACCATGTTTTTCCCTGCAAAAAGTATACCATGAACAGGTACTATTTTTGGTGTGATTCATGTTTGAACAAATATTTACTTCCCTCTGTCAAGACAACAAGCCTGCACATATGTTGTTTTTTTTTTAGATTAAAGTCAGTAAATGTTTTGTTTCATCTAAAAGCCAGTTTACATGCTGAAGAGTGATATGGTCAGTCATAGGGGATGGGCAGTCATATGGTCAGTGGTGCTATGGTGATATGGTCAGTTATAGGGCATGGCCAGTCATATGGTCAGTGGTAATATGGTGCTATGGTGATATAATCAGTCATAGGGGATGGCCAGTCATATGGTCAGTGGTGATATGGTCCTATGGTCAGTCATAGGGGATGGCCAGTCATATGGTCAGTGGTGATATGGTGCTATGGTGATATGATCAGTCATAGGGAATGGCCAGTCATATGGTGAGTGGTGATATGGTGCTATGATGATATGATCAGTCATAGGGGATGGCCAGTCATATGGTCAGTGGTGATATGGTGCTATGGTCAGTCATAGGGGGTGGCTCTCGTGCTGGAGGTGAGAGCTGTAGGTTAATGAAATGCAGTAAGTGATTGGCAGCTCCAGTCTTGACTCACTTGTAGCAGTCGTTGTTGTACTGGTTGTAGCTGCCGAGCGCTGTCAGGCTGCCTTGGCAAATGCCAAAGGAGAAAAGCACCTGTGCTCCGGCATCCATCCATACCTGCAGGGGACAGTTTTTGCCATTATTGTAGGATTTTTCAATGGTCGAATTTTATCTCTGATTTCACCACTCAAGAGTGTTCAGTGAATACCGTTAGTTTTTAGTGTAACTGAATTAACAGGAAGTTTTAGGAGGACACTGATGGATAGACAAATTAAAAAAAAAACAACATGTTTTCACTAGAACTACTTTAAATCCACGACAAATCCACAGTATGAAGAAAATATTGTGTTAACCCTATATTGATTGCCAGGTTAGAGGGGGATGGGCTGTCCCCTCTGAGTCTTGGTTCCTCTCAAGGTCTCTTCCTACCGCAGCTAAAGGGAGTTTTCCCTTGCTACTGTCAGCTTAGGCTGGCTCACTGGAGATCACATGCCCAGTGTCGTGTAAAGCTGATTTGTGACAATGTCCACAGGTAAAAGAAGAACTCAGACTCATTCAACTGTCAAGCGTGTCTCTTGAGCTAAAGTCGAGGGGGAAACCTACTTTAAAAAATTATTTCACACAATTAAACCAGAAGCCTTTTCAGTGGATCTTAGATACTGAAACCGCCCCAGACCAGTTTTAGGAAAATTCTGGGCAAATCCTTGGATAATCACCACATCTGCCCCGCCCAAGTCTTAGATACTGAAACAGCTTCAGACCAGTTCTAGGTAAATTCTGGGCAAATTCTTGGATAATCACCACACCTGCCCAAGACTTCTCCTATTAGGAGAAGAAGATGATTGACCCCCATGGGGAAATTTGTCCTCTGCATTCAGCCCATCCTATATACACACACACACACACACACAGTATTCTTGCAAACCCATGCAAACACAGGGAGAACTCCAAACTCCAGGATGGCAGGGATTCAAACCCAGGACCTTCTTGCTGTGAGGCAGCAGTGCTAACCTCTGAACCACCGTGAACCACCGTTAGTTTACAGCAAGCCTGTAAACTAACGCGTCCCTTAAGAAACCCCTGAGTAGCCAAGTTCTGACCTGGGGGTCAATTAGCCGAGCCGGATCCGGGTAGAGGTAGAACCGAAGGCCGTCCATGGCACCGGGCAGGCTGAGTCCACGGGCCAGCAGCACGACCAGCATCACATAGGGGAACGTAGCAGTGAAATACACCACCTGCAGAGTGATGATGGGGGGCAAAACCGTCAAAACATCACACTTCATTTACGAATACGGTTTGTTTCACTGCAGGCGCATAGCATGTTGCAATACAGTGCTTCCTTTGAATAGCCTTGGTCTGTTATCTACAAGTACTCCGTGTTCAAAACCAGCTCTTGATAACAACATGAATTAGACATGCTACAAAAAATTGTGCAATTCGCAAGAGCGGGGAGGCGTCTTTTTTTTTTTGGGGGGGGGAAAATGGCGCCTCTATGATCTGTACATTTTCAATAACGCAACATAAAGTGACTGTCAGGGATAATTACAAGGAAACAGGATAACAGCAGCTTAGACACGTGGCGTTCTTACATGTCCCCATTCCCCTATCTCATCTCCTTCACACGCTCACTGAGCGTTGCACCGCGTCACCGTCCCACTGTTCACTTATCTACCCCAAGCACTGAGCAAGTGCACCTGATTCAACTCATCAGCTATTTATCAAGACTTTTTTTCTTTTTTTTTTTTTTTTTTTTGCTGAGGCAGGTGTGTTAGGGCTGAGGAAGACGCGATTGGCCAAAAAGGCCATGGGAACCACTTAAACGAAGCAGGCGCTTGTCGTGAACGCGGTCTTCCTCACTTGAACCCTCTCCTTTTGACCACATTTATCTCTGTCCAGATTTCTTTGTTCCTCAAGTTTCTGCTTGTATGTCTGCAATATAGTCCCGACACCTGCTCCCCAGGCGGAACTTATTACATCGGGGATGAGTAAAGAGAGCGTATAGTTGAATGTTGAGAGAACATCAGAGAACACTCGGTCTCTTGTATCAACAGATTTAAAATATCGTTTGACATTTGCAGCTCAAATTACATGCAATTTTACAGGAACTGCGTGAGGTGCCGTTAATGAAAAGTAGTCTGGCATCATTTCTTCTAAACGCTGATGGACTCATATTCAGGAATGTGAACATGTTGAACCAATTTTTTTTATCATCATGGGAACCTCACTACATTCAAAATGAGAACGAAATTGCACAACTTGGATAAGGTTCCATCTTCCGTCCTGGATTCAATGCTTCGTTGAAGACATTTGTTGGTGAAAGTGCGTCAGAAGTTCCGATCCAAGCTTGGTAACTGTCTCGTTTACCAAGTACAACTGTTTGATTTTCCACTTGATTTTCCAACTAAAGAAGTCCTACCTTGCCGGTGGACTTAACTCCTTTCCACACACAGAAGTAGCAGATGATCCAGGCCAACACCAAGCACAGGGCCAGCTCCCAGCGAAGGCTCCCAATCTGGTCGATTCCAGGCGAGATGCCCAAAACTCTGCGTCTGCAGAAAGAACGGACAGGTGAACTTCAACAATACAGTCACAGTCCCCCAAAGCTAATACAGGGAACCCTGTCAATCTGTTTTCATGATGTCACTGATCACGTCAGCTGTCACTGTTCCCATACCTGATGTAACAAATTCTGGGAGGGGGGGGGGGGGGGGGGGGGGGGGTAGTCCATGACAAACCCTAACCCTCACTGGCTCTGTGCTTGCACTAGTAACTAAGTCATGTCCTAAAATCTAACTCATTTCTACTGTATTTTTCTCTAATCTAGATTTTTTTTCCCCTATTTGTTTCTAGTTCATTTTTGTCGTTTCTTTTTTTTTTATCTCAGTATCCTCTAAAATAGAGTATCAGTCCTAACTTTCTTCTGTAACAACCTGATGCCAACCAGAGGATGATGGGCTCCCCATCTGAGTCTTGGGTCAAGGTTTGTCCTCTATCTTTAGCCTTTCCTTGCTTCTGTCACCTAAGACTATACAGTTCTCATGCTAATACCAATGTCCATTTTTAAATAAAATAGTGCTCTACAAATAAAACTGAATTGGAATCGCCATCCATGTGAACTTCATGTCCATGAAGTCAGAATCTGAGATCAGCATCTCATGCCAGGCAAACAAAAAAACAACCACAATTTACAAACAGGACAACGAGTTTCCGACTTCTATTAGGAAAGTCAGTTGTACATAGCACAAGGGAAATTGAGCTTGTAATTTGCAGGAAGCGAAAAGGTGAGGTTTTTCTTTAAACTGTCATCTAAATCACAGGAAACTTCACATTCTGTCGGCCTGACAGAGGAGACGGAGATTAATCCACTGCCTCGGCATCCATCATTCTGACATCACCTGCTAAACTGGAGAAAAGTGCTTTGACTTGAGAAGACCGGCGTTCAACCCCAATCGAGTACAACAGAAGTCGAGCTGAAGTCAAACTGTTTGATTCCATAGCCCTGCATATGAATTAAATTGCTGAGTCAGGGTACGTGGTGCATGGGTGGAACAACTATCAAACAGAAAAAATCTGTTGGACCTCAAGAACCCTCAGTTAAACGACTCAGAAAAAGAACAGCACTAGGTTGCAGAGATTTTGTTTAGTGCAATATGCCAAGCTTACTCCCTCCTTCACTGACTCATTTTTATTTACAATTTTTATGAAGAATGTAAAGATATTTTAATCATTACTGCGTCTATGTACCTTGCACGTGTTCAATCGTCATTTGAAATGAATAATGCTCTATCCAAGTCAGACCCACTAAATTAAAAAAAAAAAAAAAACGTGATAACTTGCATCAATGCAATAAGTCTGTTTTCAATTCTAAAGGACTCATCAACGTTCGAGATCAGTTCATGGCAAATATTAAAAAATTAAATAAATGTACATGATAAATATTCTTTGCTAATTATTATTATTGTTGTTGTTGCTGTGGTTGTTGTTGTTGTTGTTGTTGATGTGTGCACATTGCTCAGACAGCTTGTGCAGACACTGTGGTGATGTGCCAGGTCAGGGAATTTCCATTCGAGTGTGTCAGGGCATTACATACATCCTGATCTTATCAACCGAACGTGTGCGAGATTTACTTGCTGAAAGTTTCAAAGCAGATGTAAAAGCTCTCTAAACGCAAAATCTCACACGGAAAAATTAGGCAATGGACCGGGGCTACACACCGCACTGAATCTTCCAAAATGACGCTGTACAATTTTGACTGACATATTACATGCTTGTTCAGTGTTTGTGAAGCAATGGCATCCTTTCACGGGGCTTGACTGGAGATTGGAGATGACATTAATCCCTTCCACAAAAAAAACCAACAAAAAAAAATAGGAACAAGTGCTTGCAGGTAGCTTTGCCCAGCTGCTGTGTGTTCAATTTTAAACATGTCTAAATTTTTTATTTCATAGGTGCTGTCTTTAATGATTTTTTTTTTTTTTAAGCTCTGTTGATTGGTCAGAGGACGGTTTGCCAGCCTGGCGCAGAAACACGGGCCAGGTTTTCAGAGCTCAGGAATGATGCAGACGTGCTTGTTAGCACTGAATACACACCACGACACTCCACTCTCTCATCTCATCTCATCTCATCTCATCTCATCTCATCTCATCTCAACCCAATATGACCTGCACCACTTTACATCACAGGCTTTCAAAATGGGACATCGTTTAGCGTAAGCTGCTGAGCTGGCCGGACTGATCGGCGATACGTGGACGTAATTACGCACGTTTTTTCAAGCGGTTTGCAAAAGACTATTTAATCTTCTCTCTTCTCAGCCTCCAGTTCTGAATAAAAGTGTTTGAAGAGACACTGGTAGTTACATTCGTGTTCATGTACAGACAACAGAGTGAAAAAGGTCATTAGAATCTTTTTCAGAGAGAGACAACACAAACATAATCAAAGTCAACATAAACATTTAGCGCTGTTTAATCCATGGCGCCATCAGAAAGACAGACAGAATATCTTACTCCCAGAATTCGGTTGCGGGAGAGGTCGCGTTTTCAGGCACCGTCCAGTTTTCAGAGGTATTCCTTTTGTCGAACTCAACGCACGAATCTGTAATGACAAAACACAACAAACAGTTCTGAAAGCATATCCTCTGTCAGCTGGTTTTGCCCCTAAACTAATATTTTACATGCTTCCTTCTGGAGAAGTCTGGAGACATAGCTTTGTTTAATGAAGACATCCCAGGGTCCAGACGGGCAAGACTTAATTTAGATTTCCTGAGCTCTTCAACGGTATTAAAAAAAAAAAAAAGACCAACAACAAAAAAACCCAAAACAAAACAATGTCTTGACCATCAAATACCATTCCAATAATAACAAACAGGACCATTTCAGTTACATCAGGCAGAATTGGAGAGGGGGGGCATTAAATAAGCACCGCATCCTATTTGGGGTACCCCAGGTTCCCACTGACGGATTCTGACTGGAGAACACCGCGGGGTGACTGAGACACAGAAGTGAAAGCCAATACGGTGAGGCTGCTTTTCATTCAAAGAAAAACACTGCGTTGAAAACAATGACTAAGCACCTAACAGGGGCCTCATTAGCACAGCATTATCTCTGTTAAAGCAAACAGAGGTTTTGACAGGAGAAACATAACACAGGCTTATTTTTACAGATGACAGTCTGAGTTGCCAGCTGTGTCTAATCTGCCGCGTTTAATGAAGGTCACGTTCCCATGCATAGATCTGCAGTCAGTGGCGTCGGAAGGAGTTTGACATCGGGGGGGGGGGGGGGCAGGGTCCAAATCTGCCCCAGGAGGGCTGGGGTGGGGGGGCGGATTAGGAAATCTAAGAATGCTGTGTGTCTAAATGGTTTTAGATTACTGTCATCCCCTGTTGGTGGTGAAGGCAGGGGGTTGCCAGAGCTATAGCTTACTGGGATGTCTTTGCCTGGACAGGAACAGGGAGGCGACCTGGAAAACAGGTAGGCCTGTGGGCGCAGATAGATTATTAACAGTAAGCCCACACTAAAACATTTTTTTTTTTATGAATGTACTCTCTCGTTAATTCAAAACTGTGTTAGCAACGGTTGGTTGTGGCCACCAGTGATGATTTATAACGGCGTTTACCGTTGTAGCGATTACCGCGCACCACAGAAATGCATGGTTTACTCTTGTTAGCTAGGTCGTTTTGCAGCCAATTTTTTAAACATAACGTTACACAGTTAAACCCCTACATAGCAAGGGGCGTAACGAGTCAACACCAGGCCCCAGGGCAGGACGGTCAAGCTGAGACCATCCAGCCCATCTCACTTAACCACAACACTATGTCTATGTAATGTCTATAGTCAACAGGAGGGGTGCTTTAAAGTAACCGACAAAAGCAAAATGCACTGCACAGTCGACGCCGTCATTATGTTATTAGGCCACTAGTGACAGGCAAACAGAACAGACTACCGTACATGATAGGACAGGAGAGAAAATAGATTGATAGCCCACAGTCACGGGGCCCTTAACTGTCACGGGCCCCAGTGCAATCGCATTACCTGCTTACCGCTAGTTACGGCCCTGCTACATAGCCTACTCAAATAACAGCCTGCAACTAAACAAGAAACTAAACCAGACTGTTACTGAAGCAATGAATACAGCACGCCTGTAAGACACCCTTGTAACATTTCCTTCCCCATTTATTGATGCACCGTTGACTTGAATGAATGCTTGAGTGCATTATTACAATGCGCAGTGTTTTATACTTGCTATCCCATAAACCTGAACAACTAGCGCGCTCCCTTCACACACCCTTGCGTTGCGAGTAGCTAACGTGAGGTAGGAGTAAGCGCCAGGAGTAAGCGCGCTAATTTATGAAGCTATCTAGTATTTTAAGATGATTAGGATCATTATCTTAAAGTCTACCAGGTGTGACCCTGCAATACAACACTTATACTCTTGACCACGCAGAATGATCGGATGTCTCCCCTCTTAATGGGGGGATCGTCCACGTCTAACGCGTTAACTTTTACATGTCTGTGAAATGACAGGTGGGAGACGTGAGGGAAAGTTAGTGATGTGTCGTTCGTGCACGGTTCGTTCATTTTGAACGCATCTTTCGTATGACTCGGGAGTAACAAGTCGTCTAAGTGAGTGATTCGTTCGTTTTTTTTCCTAGGTCGCACATGCGTGCCACTCAGGTTCAGCTTCGGTCTGGAACGGGTCTTTCGGGGTCCGTGTCTTCCGCTCAATTGTCACATAACCGCTGCGCGGGCTCAGTGTAGGAACGACTGATCCGTTCACGAATCATAACTATGGGTCATCAGGTCTTTCGTTCATTATTCACGTGGTTACAGCAGTAACGTGACCAATGCTATTATTACTGGTGAGGAGAGCAATCTAACGTTAGCTGGACAACTAACGTTAGCTATGTAGCTATTGAATGCATGTTTAATTTGCCTTTCCGCTGGAACGAGTTCATACGCTACAGGTCTTCAATGACCAGGTAGGCTAAGGTGAGTAGCTATCATAGAATGATCTTTTTTTTTTTATTGATAGGCGCAGCGCTCTCGTACGAGCAAATTAAGTAATCGGTCATTTCAACTGAATAAGACCGTAGGCTATGGTCCAAAAGGTTGCTTAAGCCTTGAAAAGAATGAAGGGGCACTGTGGCCTTTGGCCCAGTTACATAAAGGTTAAAACACAAGGTGTCTAGTTTACATAGTGTTAGTCAGATCTTGCAGAGTATATACTGTATATAAACTATATATATACATATACATATACACAGATAGATAGATAGATAGATAGATAGATAGATAGATAGATAGATAGATAGATAGATAGATAGATAGATAGATAGATAGATAGATAGATAGATAGATGGATGGATAGATGGACAGATAGATAGACAGATATAATACAAGTGCCATTTTTTAATTTAATGAACGTGAAATATTATTTAGTGGAAGATTAGACATGCCAGGATTAATTATTTGAATAATTAATGACTTGACGTTAATAATTATCAACTGAATTAACGTATTGAATGTAAAATACTCCTAAAACACTGAATGTAAAGGTCTATAGATATGTTTATATAAAATAATATAATATTACACACACGCACGCATGTGTGTGTGAATATATATATATTCACTGTATGTATGTATGTATGTATGTATGTATACGTATATCTCCAATGTGAACTGTCGGCGTCATTAATCACAGGTAGTGGGCAGAATCTAACAACAGACTGGTATATTATATGCATGTACATGTACATATGTGAAATATTTTCAACATTAAACAAACGTGTGAGAAGCTTTTCACATTTAATAAATGTCTGAATCTTAACAAACATATAGAAAAGTTCTAAAATATTTCAGAAGGTTTCTCCAGTTCTACAGAGTCTGACACAAATTGTTTCTCACGTTGCTTTGTGAACTCATATTTTGGAGAAAAAGCTTACACACTGGGCTTCTAATTAAGAGCAGGGTTAAGGGTTTTGGCTAAATTTGTGTAAATATCATTATGAATGATTATTATCTCAAAGTTTGAGCTTAAAGAAATCCAAGATGTATTGATGTAATCCTTAGAGAGGCAACTGTAATCCAGTTATGCTTTTTTAAATATCCTGGATTATTTACATGGACTTTGTTACATTTTTTAAAATCAGATTATCTAATGCAGACAAAACATAATCCATGACCACTGTGTGCCTCTGTTTGTATGAAAATATTCAGCAATCAGCAAATACCAAAAACTTTAATTAGCAGTCACTAATACGTGAGATTCAAAAATAAACTGACCTTCATGGACATTATCCAAAACAGTGCTGCACCACTAAAAGATATCTCTCTCTCTGCCACTGTAAAGGTGTTTTTATCTAATGAATAGATCTTGGCAGGCTCAGTTCAACCACTTCTATAAACTTTGCTGCCATCTAGTGGTATGCATGTGAACAACCAATGTACCAGCTAAATCAGTTTTTCTCCAGCTTTGGAAGGCAGCAGATCAAGTCCTGGAGGGCTGACCTCCGACTGGATTTGTCCATCCTTATTCTAAATCATTAGACCTGTCATAAGGTATATCACCTGTGCTAGTGATAGGTTTATCAAAACAAAACAAAAAAACCCAAACAAACCAAAAAAACCATACGTCCCAGAGAAGACCAATAACAGGGTAAACTATCTACAGAGCACACAGAGAGGGCCTCTGCAGCAGAAAACCCTAAAATCTTACTGAGGTGGTGTTTTAATGCAGGCCTGTGCCCCTCCCCTGTCCCTCAGGACCTCAGGTGAGTGGTGCTGCCCTCATTTATTGATTGTCAAATAAGCAGGGATTAAGCAGGTCCAAATCCAAACACAGCCTTCTTATTCTGCTTGTTTTGCTGTCTGTGAAACCTTAATCCTTTAATTTCTTGCTGTTGCACTTTTTTTTTTTAGATTAAATCCTGAAATCCAAATCCACTTACAAATGCAAGAAGTGAGCTGAGCTGTTCCTTTGTGCTCTAGATATTTCTGTGATCTTGGATTAAAGCTGTCTCTATGTACCAGTATTGATTCTGCAAGCCAGCAATCCAGGTGTTTGCACAAATCTGTACTGTTGCTTATGGCGCACAGCTGCAGTCCATATGCAGGTGTGTGTTTGTGTTGCAGGCATTCATGCATACCCCTGTTACAGATGTTTATGATTACTTGTGCTCTAGGTGTTTGTGTTTACCTGCACTCCAGGTATCTGTGATCACCTGTGATCCATGTGTCTGTGATTACCTGGGATCCAGGTGTCTGTGATCATCTAAGATCCAGGTGTCTGTGATCACCTGGGATCCAGGTGTCTGTGATCACCTGGGATCCAGGTGTCTGTGATCACCTGTGATCCAGGTGTCTGTGATTACCTGTGTTCCATGTGTTTCGGCAGCTGGCCCAAGGAACCTCGGCACTGAAGGATGAGAAGAGATAGAAGAACGCCCAGGCTTGAATAATGATATAAGACACCGCGGCATAGGCGATGACCACCTGAGTTGCGTAACCTATGCCTGGGAAAAAAAAAAACAAAACAAAACAGGGAAGTAGGCATCTGCTCCCTGTTACATATATTTTTACAATGTAGATTGCACCATATACATAGATACTGCATAAAAATAGCATAGGGGAATATATACATGCAGTCCTCTAAAGATAAGGTTTTATGTCCAAGGTCACTCAGGGGTGGAGACGTGGGAACGGGTGTGGGGATGTGGGCGGGCAGTTACACTCCCGAGAGGACATTCACCGCTGTCCACCCGCCGCCCGTCAGCCACGCCCACACAGCCCAAAATTAAACAAACATATTTATGCCTCACAACTAACCCCCCCCCCCCCCACCCCCCCAAAAAAAACCCCACCACCACAGAAAAAAGGTGTGGGAAGATACTGAAGTAAGCGGTTAGTGATCTTACAAAAACGGCAGCTACGAATGTCTCGCGTGTGAAACGGCGATGGGAGAGCAAGACGAAACCTTTTTACAAAAAGGTTATTAGAGTCAGGTGAAAAATACGTCTGTACGACCAATATACACGTTTCCACCACATTTAAACACTCTCAGGACGTTTGTATGACAACATCCAGGATTCGTCCCCCCAGCACATGAAAAAAAAACCAAACTTCCAAACACCATAACAGCTTCTTTCTGCAATACATTATCATTTACCATTTATCATAGACAGAAGCTGCCCATTTTTATTGTACATGGTCATTATATGTATTAAATTACAGAAAGAGGAAATGACTGTGGACAGTTTCTTCATTTGTCGTGGGAACTGCGTGCGTTTAAACAAAATGCTTCTCCACAGATCATCCAATAGCTGCTCTATTCATCCAGTGGGGTTTTTTTTTTTCCCCGCACAAGCATTTTACCAGATCTGCCACAAACTCCAGTTAACCAAGAGTCTCTCCTGTTTTTTGAAAAGTCATTCATTTCATCCGTCCCAAACTGGTGATGTACATTCACAAATCCAGTCTCAGCGGGAGCTGTAAGACTCACTTCAGATTCAGATCTGATTTCTAAAACCCACATTGAAAACGTCGCTAAGACTGTTCTTCGACATCTCAGACATCTTGCATGTATACACCTCTATCACATGTATACACCTCTATCACATGACTGAAGAAACGGACACATGTTTGCGACGAACTTTATAGCGGGTTGCCAAAGAAGGCCATTACATCCAAAATGAAGAAAAAAAAAAAAAAAACGCCACGAAAGTTTTAAAAGTTACTCTGTGTTAAAAAATATTAAAGCTCTTTGAAGTCTAACACCATCTTAGTTCTCTGATTGGTTATGTTCCTGACCTTGTATGACCCAGCGTCAGCTCACTTAAGAGTTCCTTATCTCTAAAATGTCTCACTGAACAAAGGAAGGTACATTTTCGGGTTTAACGTTTTATTTGAATTTAAGCAAACGCCCTTTTCTCTTTTGTTCGTGTTCTGAATGCTTTGAATGATGCAAACTATGAACATTTTGCATTTCTTCTTGTCTATACAGGTTTTTGCTTTTTTTTTTTTTTCTTCCGTCTGCAGTTCAGCTGTTTGTTTGAAAGGTGATTATTTTCGACAGAGTTCTCATGAAAATAATATTTCTTTTTAGTCCTCATTTTAACTGGTTGAGCTGGACCATATTAGGAAACAAAATGCGTTCGGTCGCTATTTTTATCCAGACCCAAAAGGAGGTAATCAGGTCAATGCAAAGACCTTTCTGTACCCAACTTTGACCAGATTTCAGGTTTTCATGAATGTGTTTCGTGCCAAGCTGTTTTTTTTTTTGTTTGTTTGTTTGTTTTTCCCCCAGTGTAGCCAAGGTTTTGTTCCTCTTAGCAAACCAGAGTACAACCATAAGAGATACCAGTCTGACCAAAGCCCTCCTAACCATCCAGCATTAAGTCAGTTTAACCCAGGACTAAGTGAGCGGATGCAACAACTTCAAATGAACTAATACAACAAACCAGCAAGTAATGGATCCTTCACTTCTCCAAAACCACTGGAAAACAGCATGTGTTTACAAGCTCACCTTACAGAGCGACAAACCAGTTACAAGCTTCTGTAAGTTGATCCAAAGCATATGAGGAATCTGGAGACACACAAGGCCAGTTCTGCTTTCCAGGCATGTCCAGAGAGTCGACTGTCCCGTAACTGAACACTGTGGTCAGGGGGTTTTTTTTTTTTTGGTTTTTTTTTTAAACAGCGCTCATTCACAAACCACTCTCATCCTGCGACTGCCTCCTCGGTGAGCTATTTTAGGCCCTAACTCTTACAGTCTCCATCAACATCTTCACCCGTCAATCACCAGTGCTGATTTTGACACACATACCAGATGAGTCCAGTTTGATGTCTGATTGTCCCAGCAGAAAGAAAAGTGCATACATTATGCGTCACGTTAATTAGGATATGGTTAGCTACACGTTCAGAAATCCGCATCTTAATTGTCACTTGTTCGGTTCTACTTCCAAAACAAGCCCGACCAATGGGTCCCTCTATTCCTGGATCAAAGCAATGCCTCCTAACAGGTGGTCCGCATAGACGGCGACTTGCAGTGAGCCTAAATCCCTCACCCCTCTCGACCTTTTCCCCTTTACGGTTTATATTTGCAGTTAAAACAGTTTTTGTTACCATGCGTGTCCGTCATCACCTGACTGTTTACGGTTTCGAGGCGGCCGGCGGCGCAGAGAAGGACAGCAGACGCTGGGGGTGCCAGAAAAGACATTTAAAGCAAAAGCTATATTTAAACAAACGGCTTTTTTGGACGTTGGCAAACGACGTCTTCGTAGTAAAACCGAACTAGACCTTGTGAAAATAAGCTACGGCTTCAACAACAGACATTTATTAAGTCCAGCAGTTAGAGATACTCGTATTCCTTATTTGAGCCTGGCCTCTGCTCTGTCAGTCCATGCTGTGGTCTATTGTAAGCTCATACACAGACAATAGACCGCATACATTATACTACACTTCAGGGACACCACCCACAGTTGACCTGGGTTACTGTAACACAATCCCTAATGTCGTTTCACCTTGCTTTTGCACGATTGCGTCCCTTATTTTTTGTTTTCTTGGGGACATCACCCACATAACATCTTAATGATCTATACTGCACATTGGGCCTGTTGTCTGTTGTCCCCGTGTAAACTTACTGGCCTCAGACAACCTGACTTAACTTATGAAACACAGCTGAGGGGGGACAATACTCCCCTGTCTGTCTGTCTGTCCTGCTTGCTTTTTTACTCTGCTTGAGAACGAACTCTTGACCTGTTTCCCACAGAGAGTAAACATCTTTTTGTGTTTGCCAGCGGTACACTCCTGAGAGAGCGCTCTGAAGCCTGAAGGCATCTCTATGAGTAACCTATTTCTCATATTAATAAGGGACAATTCTTTAGCTTTTCCACAGCTTACTGTTTGACTCTATTCTTCCGTGTCAGAGCGGTGGTGACGAACCTGCGCTCTGAAGAACTACCCTCTTGCATTTCTGAACGTTTTCCAAATCGAACACGCCTGATTCATCGAACGGTTTTCAGTTTTGAGAAGTAAAAACCCGAAATTAACACCACGCGTGTCTGATTTGGTTTGGAAGAAACTTTGGAACTGATCACAAAGACAAAGGTGGTGTGGTCGAGAGTCCTCCTGACCTTCAAAGAGAGGGCAGAAATATCTCCAGCAGGTGATACAGCCTTGGGAGGTATACTGGCCCATAGCCGTCTCCAACAGGAACATGGGAATCCCACAGGAGAGCAGGAAGAGAACGTAGGGGACCAGGAAAGCTCCTAAGAGATGAGAGAGAACAGCTGGGCTGAATCTGTTACAGCAGAAAACTGAAAAAAAAAAAAAAAAAACCCACACCACACAGCATAAATCAGTGACGATGGGTATTTGAAGGTTCTGACAGTTGTAAATGAAGTGTAAATAACTGAGATGAAATACTACTGACTCTGAATCAGTCAACGGTCATTCAAATCTAACTGTCATTTTAAGGGTTTTACAACACGGGCAATAAATAAGTTTCAGGTGACAGAGGCTTCCCTTTTCTTCGCTGTTCGCTTCACTCTGGTGCAGATACAAAGTGTTTTGACATCTGTGTTTTCGGGTTTTTTCAATGACTGGTTTCACCTAAAGATGCCTTTGGTGCTTTAGAGAGGAATTTACGAGAAAACATTCACGGAGAGTAGACTTCTCTCTCACAGGTTCCAGGCAGTTTGTGTGAAGTGCTTAACAAATCAAAAAAGTTTTAGGTACAGGACAAAAGAGCACAGGACTCTCCACTGTGAGCCAGATCAGTCTGATATCTGTTCATTTAAGTCATATGCTTCTACCATACTTATACGTGTACACAGACCTCTCATTCACAGTAATGCATTTATCTTGAGTCATCTTGCAAAAAAAAAATGTACAGACTACTGTCGCTTACCTCCACCATTTTTGTAGCATAGATAAGGAAACCTCCACAGGTTCCCAAGCCCCACCAAAGTTCCCGCGACGGCCAGTAGAAACTCCAGTTTACTAGCCCACTGGCCTCTGTCCAACAGAAGCGGGGTCTTTTTCCCTCCGGCATCCTGTACAGCTACATCCGTCTCCGACTCCTTGCCGTGGTCCGTTGTCATCTTCACGCTCCAACTTTCGATCCGAGAGTAAAAAGGATGATGCCGTATTCAGTCTGCCAGCTACAAAAAAAACAAGCAGATGTTTCATCGACTGAAAGAAAGTGGTGGATGTACAACCAGGTAAAAAAAAAACAAAAAAACACACACACACACACACAAAAAAAACCCAGACTCCACCCTCAAGGCGTCACGGCATTTGAGGTGAGAATGGTTCGCTAGGGGTACAGGTCCTGGAACCTGTTCGAGTTCGTACACAGAGATACCTTTGTGTGCGCCTAGTCTCACGAGTATCTCCTTGGAAATCCTAATTTTGTTCCCATTGTTCTGACCATGTGTGAAAGCCTAAAACTGCTCAGCTGACCTCTAATTTGGCAGTCGCAGTAAGCTTCATTGATCCATTTCTTCAGAACAGTATGATTCAGGATTTTGTTAACCCTGAGAAGTGTTTCTAGGGAACACACGAGGGGGAGGCACGCTAACGCACTAGACAAGATAAAAGACGGTTCGTTTGTTCCCGTTCAGTTTTTTTTTTTTTTTTTTTGCGGAGTTACGAGAGGACTTACCTCCTTCCCTTCAACAAAGTTTTCAGCCACGTCAAGGAATGAAAATGTCCCCGTCCCCACAGTCACATTATTTAGCGTATCACCTCAAGACAGCCAAGTTACGGCATTCACTACAGCCTACTTAAGAAAACTGTCATGCTTTGCGTCCTTATAAGGCTGCATTAAAGCATCGTTGTTTCCGGGGCAAGCAGAAGACCGTTTTGAATCGCAGCGAGAACTGACGTCTCCAACGCGACTTCACCTATTCTCAAGCAACGCAGGCAGCGTTCCACATCACTGGCTATTTAAATAAACAAATGCCACGTTATCTCAACCATGAAGCGACCATTTCCGCAAACATTTAAGTCAAAAGAGAGTTATAGTCAGTAATTTCAAGGTCACTACTTCGTAACAGTCAACGAAGTCACACTTTCTTACTAATTCTTAAGTTATGGGAGAGAGAGAGAGAGGTTACATATTTTGTTTTGTTAAGACAAAAACAAAAGTAATAGCATTGGCTTTTTGGATCAACTTGACATTGTATGTAGCAGACAAAATCTTTGTAGATGTTGCTCCTCTTCACGCACTTGCTGTGACCCGACTTTTGCGAAACACAGCAGAGAACGATATCATTAATACAATGCTCTCTTGAAGGACTGATGAGAGGGAGGGAAGAGATTTATACCATTGTAGATAAGAGATAAGCAATTTATCTCATTGTACACGTCCAGTAGAGACAAAAGTCCAGGCTTAATATTGAGGCAAATGTCCTGCAATAGAGTTTATTGCCTCAAACCACACACGCGCGCGCGCACACACACACACACACACACACACACACACTTCTCTCCACAGTGTCTGTTTGTGGCTCTATAGAGGAGGATCAAATTCAGAAAGGTTTATGTGCGTACTACTGAGACAATGCTAAAACACAACATACATTCTCTGGTAGTATTGCGACAGACATCCAAACATGCTGAATAGGATGAAGAGAACACCTCATATACGGCAAAGGGTTATATTAAGCATTTATATTAACGATCTTACAGCGTAGCGTTATCGCGCAGTCATAGCATATGACATAAATGAAGTATACACATAGCTCCGACACAGAGCAATGACAGACAGTACCCCCAGCCTTCCACTGGGCCCCACAGTCCAGATCCACCTAATGCACGAGGTGGACTGACTCCGTGTTATGCCCTGTGACGCTCTGGAGCGAGTCAAGTCCCCGTTTTTGTTGTGAAACAAGTGCCACAAAATGAGTGCTGGGCTATTAGGCATTCCTGTCCTCTCAGTGGAAGCTCTGGAGAAGAAATCATGTGGAAAATCGTTTGGACATACGTCTTGCCTTTGGCTTGATCTTTCGCTGTTCTGGCCCTACCTACCGTCTAGCCCAGGCATCGCATTTGTGTCTTGGCTAACAGGCCAGAGTGACCAAAGCGCTGGAGAGTCAGTGACAAATACTACACGCACAGCACACAAACACAACCTGTATGTTGCCTGTGTCTGCCTACCACTTTTGGCAGACTTAGAGACTTGGAAGGTCGTCACAGAGGCCTTGCCAGGACTGGTCTGACTGGACTCAGCAGTTCAGACACAGGATGCACCACTTCAGTGACAGAGTCCAGCAACCGATCAGCAAGATGTTACAGGGTCTGGGTCCTAGGATTCTAGGAATTTTTGTTGTTGTTGTTGTTTTTGTTTTTTGTTTGTTTTTTGTTTTTGTTTTGTTTGTTTTTTTATTCTAGGACTTTTTGAAGGGATGATTTGACCGAGCATTTCTCCTGTTCTCGGGTTCCACCAAACCGTGGTGTCAGTGGAGGGTTGAAACAGAGCTCGGTCTCCAGCGTTCCCAGCTGGGTCTGCAGGACAGGGAGGGTGGGATATGTTTCCCGTAATTCTTTCTGCGCATCTAACATCTCATATCTTTGATGCGAGTCTCTCGGTCAGCAGGCATCTCAGAGGACTTCGTTCGGCAGGCAATGAGTCAGCTAAGTGCCGCCCACAAGTGAGTCACAGGCAGCATTGCATCAGAGGAAGTCAATGTACAATGCTCATGCTTGTTAAACACTTGAAAAGAATTTCGTCATGTCTAATCATCCCTGCGTTCCGTTTTCACCAGGTGGGAGCCACACCCGTGGAGTAAAACTCTGAGTAGAACAGGTGGAGACGAGAAGATGGTAGGTCTGACATCTTCAGTATACCGGGCTAACATTTCTTCTCTGATAGTATGAGGCTGACAGACTCCTTTTTCCACCGCACCATACGCTGATGAAGACTCATCCAGGACCAAGTTAGCAAAACTCCTCCTCGTAATCCTTGCTGAGAAACTTGGCCAGTGGATGTTGAGGATCAGGGCCTGTTAGGTCTACTGCACTTTAGTGTGGCCATACTCATTCTCAAAGTCAAACCAGGTCCCTCTGGTCATCCAGCTCTTAGGGGGTGGGGGGGGGGGGGGGGGGGGGGGGGGGGGGCTATGACTGCTCAACCTGCATCGTGGCTAGTCAACTAAGTCAGTTGGCCGCTGAAACTCCGTGGTTGTTGGAGAAGCAGGTTGAACTGAAACAGTCGTCTGTGGCGAAGGGCTCCATCACCCTAGGCGAGTCCTGTTTCCACTTCTCCGCTCCGCTCAGTTCTGCACATCTCTCCTCCGCGTAGCCCTCGGGAGGCCACGGCTCTGTCAGCCGCTGGATGCCGCATTTACAGAACTGCTGATGTCATGAGGGGTGGGTGTCACCATGGTAACCTCCCGCCAGCGGTGCAGGACCCTCTTCCCTCTCAGCGTGTTTAGGGCACGTGTGGTGCGGTGGGTAGGAAGAAAGGACCACGCTGATTGGCCGTTGGACAGTGAAGCTCACATCCTGATCAGTCAACTTCAGCTTTATCCTGAGTGTCTCTGTAACTTGCTGGATTCCACAGCGGTGACCAGCATCCAGCTTGAAAGACCAGTGAAAAGAGAGGAGATAAAAGATTTATCTCACTCATAGAATCCCTAGGGTGCTGTGTATATGGTGGTAATCATTGCGGGTGTCCAGTTAGAGACAGAGGTGAGGCAAACCTCTGGAAATTAATTTATTGCTGCACACACACACACACACACACACTCACTTCTGTCCACAGTATCTATGTGTTGCTCTATAGAGAAGAATTGTGTTTACAGAAAGGGTTAGCCGCATACAACATACACAGAGCCGACGCACAACACACCTTTTCTCTCGCAACGGATTCACTGACAGAAAACGCCTCACGCACAGAAAATGGTTATATCAAAGCCTGTACGTGACCGATCTTACAGCTTAGCATTAATGGACAAACACAGCACGTGACGTACACAAAGTACATACACACAGAGGTCTGGCACAGAGCTACAGTCCCCCACTCCACATCCATCTACACCATGCCGTGCACTTACTCCGTCCCGCTCGTGGAAACTATTGAACAAAAAAAAACAAAAAAAAATCCAAATCCAGCCTTCTGGTTGCCAAGCAAGTCCTCAGAGAAATGCTTCGGGAGTGTCTTATTGCAGCGACTCCCAGTTCGGCCCTGACGCTGGGCAGGCTTCAGGAAACGACCCTTATTGGCTGCGTGACTTGATCATGCACTGACCACGCACTGTTCTAATCAGCTGCGGCCTCTGCCGTTTGGGTTGCCAAGGTTGGGGGGGGGGGCAGGGCCCCAGGTTAACTCGGGTGACCCCAGCTGTGTCATTCAGATTAGCAGGAGCCCTTGGTAGTGGGGGAGGGGATGTCGCATTCTTCTGCCCCTAAGATAAGCCCCTCTCTAACAGCCTGGTATCAGCCTTCCCACATGATTTACTAACAGTACGACCATGTATCAGATGGAGCCTCAGAATTGTGATTGATTCTGTGTGCGTCAGCCAATCAGATTGTTCACATTACGCTATTATGATGTCATCTTTTGTTCTCTTAAGCGGTGAGCATTCCAGTCAACATTGATTATATTCACCGTTTCTCTCTTATCTTTCCACAGTAGGACTTTGGCCAGAACAGTTGTTTTACCGAATGCCTACATTCATTTTACTGATATAGGTTTCTAGGTAATCATAAGTACTTATATTATCTTAAAATAAAGTAATACACCAATCCCTTTACCACCGGTCTCTAGTTAATCCTAATGTATTTAACGTGTGCATTGTGTTTTAACTTTCTCTTTCAGGATTTTCTTTGCTCTTTTTCCCCCTTTGACCTACATACCTTTTCTGAAACATGCCCGTGTCCTGCGGATTATAAATATCTCAGTCGTCTTCTGGTCTCCTCTCCGAGAAACAAGTGTGGCCCTTTATTTATGATTGGGAGAGTATGAACATGCCACCTTGTCTCTATGGAGGGAAGTGGCCTTGTTATGTCTGTGTGTTCGTCTCTCTCTCTCTCTCTCTCTTCTCCTCTCCCCTTCTGTGACAGAGCCCAGGGGAGATAAGACAGGCCTGGGTCAAACGATGACGTATGGACCTTCAGTGGGAAGAGATTACGAACGATAACAGAAGAGATTATTTTTTCCTGTGGAAAATGTATTGACCTTCACGCGTAATTAACGGTTTCATTCACATCGTTTTGGCAGTGAGATGAGACTTCCCCAACAGGAGTGATATGACAGGGTCAAATTCTGCCGAAGCAGGTCACGAAATGCGTACCATCACGTGAAGCGATAAGAAAATGTTAATTCAGGAGTTTCACTTTACAGACACGTAGGACCCACCTCTTTCAGGCCTTTGAGTTATCGGAGAGATTAAAGTTATTGTGGCAGACTTTTCTTGTTGGACAAGATCCTGCACATGCCCAGTTATGACTTTGTTTCTGTTGGCAGGCTTGACCTAATTTGGCAACTCAGCCTGTCCTTCACAGCCTGGCTTCCTGTGTCTGTTTACTACTGATCACTGACTGATCTTTGATCAGTCAACCACACCCAACACTCTCTAGAAGCCAAGAGTTTTTCTTTCATTTCTGACAAATATACTTATTTATTTCACCGTTTACTTAAATGAAGGTTCAGCTGAGTTGTTTAAATGCGTTTGTATTATCCGGTGATGTAGAGTGAAATGACTGACTGAAACAGACTCTTTTCCTGCAAAACACCTCAGAGATTGAGCGGTGTTGTAATGCGTTGCGCTGTATCTCAACGTTTTTTTTTCCCTCGGATGTAAAGCAGTTAAAACGATAAAATATTTCTTTTTTATTATTTTGAAAACATTAACGTGTCGACACACACTGCTTAACACCGTCAAAGAAAGGAGACGGACTGAACACGCAGGACAAGACTGCAGGTGTATGATGCCTCTGTATTTACAGCTTGCATGGAGAAAAAAAAACAAAAACAAAAAAAGAAAAGAAAACAAAACTCCAGTGCGCTTTAAAACCATGCTCTCTGCTACAAAATGACATCACACACAGTAAAATTATTCACATGAACATGCATGCTCCAAACCCAGCTGCCCAGACAAACAAGTGATATTCATTGAGCCGACCATTTTTCCCGCATGTGGAAAAAGATGGGACAAGAGGGAAAAAAAAATTTAACACACAAACACACACTCACACACTCTTTTACACACACACACACACACACACACATACACACACACACACAATGATAATGCTGGTGATGATGATGATGCTGATGATGAGGAAGATGAAAATCAATGTTGGTTAGTCCATATCCTAATTGGGCGTGGCATGGTCACATGAAGGCAACATTTTATGATTTTCATCTAAAGAAAAAAAAACAAAAAACAAAACGAAAAAAAGCTTGTGTCAATAAAAAAGACCCTCCCCTTCAGGTTAAAATACCTGTTGAAATAATATTAGAAAAATGTCTTTACAGTTCTTTTTTGTTTTTTTGTTTTTTTTGTTGTTGTTTTTTTTTTAATGTTGACATTACATTGGATCACATTCATTTTATAATACAAGCCTTACTCTTCAAAGGTTTATATGAGTTGAACTAAAACATTCCCCAGAAGTTCATGCCTGCGTTTGCATTGGACTGGGCTGGCGTGTGGCGTGTGGGAGGCCTGGGACAACGCACAGGTGACAAATCTATCTCCGTTTTCTCGCCTCTCCATCCAGAGACAGCATGTAACAATCTGCTAATGGAATGAGATTCAAATTAGCCCCCCCCCCCCAACAATGCAACACCTGAGGCAGAAAGAAAAAAAGGTTAAAAAAAAAAAAAGGTATAGTCTCTGTTGCATGAACTCAAATGAACACAGGAGAAATCGCGCTGTTATCACTGCATCACCATAAACATTATGTACATAACACAGAAAATACATACTTACAGGAGAATGTAAATACCTTAATACAAAGAAACAAAGTTGGAAAAAATGTTGTGAAACTGGAGACAAAACATTAACGTGAACACATTTTTTTTTGTTGTTGTCCCTTTTTGTCAGCAAGGATCGAAACATCAGGTATGGTCACTCAGTTTCAGGAGATGTGGGAGGGAGAGGGAGAGGGAGGGGATGAGGGGAGGGGGGGGGGGGCAGGGGATTATTTAGTCTGTCTTTGCTTTTTACATTCAGACAGTGAGGAGAAGAGTCTTCATTAGCCTGAACAAGAGCAGTCTGTAGGTCTGAGTCCATTTGTGTTCAGGTTTCTCTCTCTCTCGCTCTCTCTCGCTCTCTCTTTCTCTCTCTCTCTCTCTCTCTGACTCAGTAATGTTTGGCACACATTCACATGAAGTTCTGAGAATGCCTCAGTCACTAAGCTTGGTCGACACTTTATTAGAGCAAAAAACCAAACCAAAACAAAACAACAAAGAAAAAAAAAAAAACAACAAAGCCACTGGCCTAGAAAACCAACCATTCCATCCTCATTAGCGGCAGGGAATTTTCAGTGGGGGAACTATAAGACTGTTTCATTGGGTGAGGGGGAAAGGGGGGCGGGCATTGGACTGTCCAATAAGAGTGTCTTCCCGAAGAGGACAGACATTCCACACAGAGAGAGGTTTGTCATTGCTTTGAAAATGAAAAAAAAAAAAAAAGAAGAAACGATTCACAATCATAGGTATACCAGTATTGATATATTAATGCATCGTACCCACCGTACTCATTAAAACTCATTCTAAATATGATTCACAGTAAATGGCTCATTAAGATTCATATACTTTTTGAACATCGTGACGATGACAACAGAACATCCTCGTACACATTCGTTGTTCCAAAAGAGACATTAAACTCAGAATGTAAACATGGGTGTTTTAGAAAATGTGCTACGGTACCTTAAACATTTCAAGATTGATTGGCCTCACATTATCCAGATACTGTTAATAAATGTTCCAAAAATAAACGAATAAACAAACCAACCAACCAACCAACCGACCGACCAACCAATACATTTATGGCACTGTCAAGTAATACGCCATTCAAGGCGCGCCGTCAAAACAGATATAAGATAAACACACCAATGCTGTTTGTGTTTACTCGAGCCTAATCTAAACACACATAAACACAAACATATTTATCCAGACATTGCCTGAGAGAGAATAGCTATCTGACGCCAAGTCCAACACTTTAAAACGCACATCGGATCGGCGCTGTTGTCTTTTTTTTTGTTTTTGTTTTTTTTTTTTTTTAAATCACTACATGTCCAATTTTCTCTTCGTGAACCATTATTGGAAGTGTCTTCACTCCCCCACACCATAAAAATATAGATCCAAACATGGTTATTGACTCTCTGAAAAGTGTTTAAAAAGTGACTAGAATGATCTCATCATCGCATTCATTAAGATACAAGTGTGCACAAGTCACCCTAGTGTTTGAATGTCACCGTTACAGGCTCCTGGCAGCCGTATTGTTGGGAGAACCCGGGTCCTTGTGGCAGTTAGTATCCATTAGCAACTACAATCAGAGTTCCTCTGATTGTCATCTCCATTCTGTTTACAGAGGTTCTAAGTGTACAGATGTCTTCAGACCTGATCTGGTTCTGTTTACAGAGGTTCTAAGTGTACAGATGTCTTCAGACCTGATCTGGTTCTGTTTACAGAGGTTCTAAGTGTACAGAGGTCTTCAGACCTGATCTGGTTCTGTTTACAGAGGTTCTAAGTGTACAGATGTCTTCAGATCTGATCTGGTTCTGTTTACAGAGGTTCTAAGTGTACAGAGGTCTTCAGACCTGATCTGGTTCTGTTTACAGAGATTCTCAGGCTCTGTTTATGCTTGGTTTTAAAATGCATCTGGGGCATCTGGGTCACAAGTGGACAGTGCTACATACAAGTGTAAACGACCAGCAAGACGCATTGTGATCCGATCACTCAAACCGCTTGCCGAGGTGGTCTGGGACACATTTGACCGCATATCTTCACATTCTGACGCCAATGTGTCCTGATGTGTCCCCGACAGAGACTAACGTAATAACCGTCTAGCAAAAGTGAACGAACAGTGACGGAATCCGAACAGAAGCGGTCAGCTGGACACCTTAGAGACGCATGACAGACACAGGTGTAAATGGCAATGTGTCTCGGCTGTCCACTTGTGATACAATCACCCAAGATGCATTTTAAAACCAAGTGTAAACAGGGCCTAAATGTACTGATGTCTTCAGACCTGATCTGATTCTGTTTACAGAGGTTCTAAGTCTACAGATGTCTACAGAGCTGATCTAATTCTATGATAGATTTGGAGAGGAGGTTCACAGAACTGGTGAAACTAGTGATTTCTCTGTTTTTTTGTTTTGGGTTTGGTTTTTTGGTTTTTTTTTTGTAAAACCCACATCCGTGGCTAATCCTGTACCAGACTTTTGATCTTACAGTGAACAGGTTCTACAGTGAATTCCTTCCTATTTCTACATTCGTAGTGTTGCACAATGGTAAAGAAAGGGAAGTAAAGGGCTAATTCAGGGTTAAGACTGTAACAAAACTCTAAAAATGTCAGGCTCAGAACTCTCAGCTTACAGAATGGATCATAACAAACCAGAACTCAGAACTCAGAACGGTTTCAGAACCATCCTCATACAATCCAGATAAAATTCTACGGTGTTTTGTGTTTTTGTCTCACAATACAAAACTCTTTCTCCAGCCTACTAAATGTATCTGCCACAGAGAAGCCTCGCTCTCAGTACGATATGGCTGCCAGTTTTATCAAGGTAGAACCCCAGGTCTCCAGGTCAGCCCAGGGGGTGAAACACTGGGTAAACCCTCAGACACTGGGGGGGGCGTTAAGAGGGGGGTGCATTCAAGACTCTTGAACATCATTTAAAACATTCAACCAGAAGTACAACGTAACCATGTCTGTCCCAAGTGCTATGTGTTTGTTTGTAGACACTGTATCTGTGAGGTTTGGCATCGTTGTGATATTTCTGAATATACACGCTAGTCTAACTGTCAATGACAGACACAGAAGATTATTAGCCCTCAAATTCCACATTCACTGATGGTACAGAATGTCCACTTTACGTCTATCGGTTTAAAATGTTAAAAGATTTGGCACATGTTAAAAATAGAATGACACAAGGTGGGACACATGGCTTCATAAGAGGAACCTATTGTCCACGAATCACCACCAATGCACTTGAGTATATTACAAATGTGTTATTATATTAATGCATATTACTAAAAAGGTTAAATATCAAAATAAATAAATAGATCGTAAACAAATACATGAATAAATAAATAAATTACTAAATAAATAAATAAATAAATAAATATGTTTGCGCCCCCTGCAGGGCTCATATGGAATGGCATCTCTTATGCATCTGATATAAAAAAATAATAATAGTCATTCCCTCTGCATACGTTCATTCTCTGATTCTTTACACAGTAACTCTTTAAGACATGTACAAATATCAATAAATGTAAATCAGAATTGGCCACCTTCGTTAATAATGTATCCGTGATGACTAATCATCTGAGAGAGAGAAAATCCTTTTCCTCCTTCTCATTCCACAAAATCACCCAGTCAGCTGAGACGAGTCCACTGAAGTCACAGAACGTCGGGAGAGGGGCGCGGGGGATCACACACAACCAACAAGTCTGCGTGTGTCATTTTAAAAGAATTTTAAACAGACACAAAGAAGAGTAGAACAGAAATCACACACGGTTATTTCATTATCGGTAAATTAAATATATTAGAGTCATTTTGGGCTGTATTGATAATATTTCTGTGCATGAATGCAACCCACAGTCACCAGAGTAAATGTATCAGTGACAATGATCGGAAACAGTGCCCCCTAGTGAGCGACTGTGGCTCTGTTGGTGTTCACCGGTATAAACTAACGATGAAATGAACTTCACTAAACGAATATTTTGCTGTGTGTGATTCAATGAACCATTTGAATTGTAACATTTGTGGAAAACCTCTTTCCTTCTTTCCCTTGACATCTCTCTCGTTGTCACATATAATATTTGATAATATAGGTAGTAAAATAAAGCCGTTAGCGTAGAAAAAAATTCTGACAAAGCATCCTATTGGTCAAGGGGAGTTGACTCATCCTATTGGTCCAGGTTGACGCATAGCACTCACAGGTAATTCTGAAAGAGAGCCATCAGAATCTTCACATTCACTGTAATCTAATCTACAGAAGCCTTCGCTCCCAGTGGCTAGTCCCGAATTCCAGAACACACACCCCCCCCCCCCCCTCTGTAGCTCCATCATGTAACTTAAGCCCTGTTTCACAACGTCCTCTGTGACATCACCAATCTGACCTTCCGTTGTACTGTCCCGTTAGAGCGTTCGGGAGCGTTTAGAAAGCTCATACCTGGAGGACTACATCCCCAGCAGCGTAAGCCTGATTTGGCACGTTAATCGAAAAGAGAAAATGCGTTCCCTCTCTCTTTCTCTCTCTATCAGTCTCTCTCAATGAAATGAAACTTTTCCAGGAGGGAAGGGGTTAAGTACGAGGGGGACCTGGATTACAATTGAAAAGGATAATGTGCAAACTGAGTTGGCTACACTGACTACAGCAGGGAGATTCCTCTGACACGTCATTTCAATCCCAGAATTCTACACACCTGGCGTTCAAGTACAGGAGGTACAAGCCTTCCTCCGTTCGGTGTATTTCACTGTTGACTTTGTGGACTGAAGCTTTTTTGTGTTTTTTTTTGTATTTTCAATACTCGCGTGAGTTAAAAGGACGTTTGAAGAAGTGAGAATGATTTGAGATGTTTCGAACCGTTAGAGATATTTCAGAGGACAAATCAGGAGAGCGCCTGCTGACGAGGTTTTCTCTTTCATTGCTGTGAACTGAAGGAACTCAACCCAAAAAAAAAAAAAGAAGGAAAAAAAAAAAGAAAAAAAACTTCACAGATAAGAAACATAAGAGCTTTTTAAGACTTTTTCATGAGCTTTTTCATGAGCACTGTTCAGACGCCAGAGGTTTGAGAATAAGTGCCCGTAAAAGGTTCACTTCACCTGGAACCCGAAACTCCACAACCCCTGCAAACAGAAACGACCCACGTTCCAGCAAAACCTGAAGCCACCAGCACCTGCACCTCAGAGAGAACACCTTTCCCAAACCATCCTCTCTCGTCCTCAGTCATCCTCAGCCTGCAGACAGACGTGGTGGTGTAAGTCGCACACCTGTGAGAGCAGTGGTCTGGATGCCAGAGAGGGCCAGAGAAGATCGGAGAGAATCGGAGATTATGAGAGAATCAGGGATTATGTGGATTATGTGGGGGCTCTGATGACACAGACGTGGCTTCCATCTGGGCTCATGGTCTTCATCATCCTTTTCTTTCTTTCTTTCTTTCTTTCTTTCTTTCTTTCTTTCTTTCTTTCTCTCTCTCTTAACCCCTCATTGCATCTGTCTCTCCCTCTCTCTCTCTCTCTCCCCCTCTCTCTCTCTTTCTCTATCCCCCTCTCCCTCACTTCTCTTTCTACATGTCTTTCTCTTCCCATCCTGCTCCCTCCATCCTTACCTCTCCTCCTCTGAAACATTTCTGTATTTCTTTCTCTCTGTCTGTCTCTCTCTCTCTTTCTCGATCTGTCTGTCTGTTTTTCTGTCTGTCTGTCTCTCTCTCTCTCTCTCTCCCTCTCTTTCTTCGTTCACAGAGGCAGGTCGGTGCTGTTGTGGCGGGTTTTTCGCGATGTTCCGTCGTCCCTGGGGAGGGCCTTCTGCAGGTTCGACATGGCTGCCGTCTTCTTCAGATCGATTACAGCGTAGAACTCGCTTCGCCGGGGGGGTGGCGCGGCACCGCTCTTCCCGCGCTTTAAGGGTGGGGGGCGGGGCGGAGCCTGCGCAAGCCCCGCCCCGTGACTCTGTCGCGTGGGCGAATCGCTCTCCAAGTCCACCTGGATGTAGTTGAGCTGTCGAGAGGGGGCGTGGTGAGGGTGCTGGCAAGGTCCCGCCCCTCGTCCCGGGCGTCGCCGAAAATCGAAATTGAAGACGCGATTGGGCCGTTCGGGGGGGAGGGGCTGCGGGGGAGGGGGGCAGGGATGGCGTAGTCGGCCGGGTTGCATCTGCTCCGTGTTGACGTAGTTCTGCAACGCATCCCGGTGGATCCCACCCCGGCCCTCCTGCGGGTACCCGTTGGGCGTCCCGGGCCCCTCGGAAAACTCGTACTCATCGAAGTCCTCTTCGTCCTCTTCCTCTTCCTCGTACTCCTCCTCCTCCTCTTCGTCTTGCTCCTCTTCCTCTCTCTGCAGGGCGCGGTACTCCCACACCGGCGGCAGGGACGGCAGGTTCTCGTAGTTCAGCAGCGCCGTTCGCCGGTGGCCCCCCCGGTCGCAGCCGTACCCTTGCGGGGGCAGAGGGGTGGGGCCGTGCGAGTGGGAGTGAGCCAGCGGCAGCGGGTGCGTGTGCGTGTGCGTTTCCCCGGCGCTGCTGCTGCTGCTGGACCCCACGGACTGAGACACGCTGCTCGGGCTCCGCCTCTGTCTCCGCCCAGCCCGCAAGCCGTTAATGTTCTCATAGGTCAGCTGGCTGCTGGGACAGCCCCCTTGGTGCTCCATGCCGGGATGTCGGTGCATCACGTGATGGTAGTGGTGGTAAGGGTGCGTGTTACACACGTGGACGGGCTGTTCCTCGCCCTCCGTTTCGGAGCTGCCGTCGGCCGGACGGAGGCCCAGGGCGTGGCGCTCCCGGTCTCGCTCCAGCAGGTGGCGCTGCGCGGGCGTCGGCCCCAGCATGAACTTGACCTCCTGTGACCCCGGCTGCAGGAACACCTGAGGGTCTTTGCGCTCCTCCAGGGCGCAGCAGTGCATGCCGGGCTGCCCCCCGCCCTGCCCCGGCCCCATGCCCCCCCGGGCGGACTCGGGGAACGCACTGGACCGCACTTCGGGCAGGGAGTGGACGCAGTGTCGACTCGCCAGGTCTCCCTCCACGCTCACCGTGTTGACGTAGGTGTGTGCCTGCAGACAGGAGAGGACGCCATCAAACACTGACCGCCGCAAAAAAAAAAACAAAAAAAACACACACACGTGTTACAGACATTCAGCTCCAGAAATGTCTTTTTTTTTGCTCGAAGTGTTTTTCCTGTGTTGGAGGTCACATGACTCTGGAGCAAACCTGAGAGGGTACAGCAGCAGCCGGCCATGATGCTGAGGAAACCAAACTCACTCAGAGTCATTCCCCATGAGATTTTTCATTAAAAGAGAAATGCTTCATGTGTCCATGTGACTGTTCGCTGTTTTCTGTTCTTTTAACCTGAGATAATTCAGCCCTGTTTCTCTTCTCCTCGAATTATGTTTGTCATGTGTCAAACTAGCCACCAGAGGGCACCAGAGGGTAAAATCATTTTTTATTCTAAGAAAAAAATAAAGCCCTGGCAAAGAGACTGAAACAGAGAAAATCTGTAACATCGGGACAGACGTCCTTACCTGGTCGTCCAATCCCATGAGTCCATGCCCGTGGTCCTCGTTCAGCGACGGCTGGGATGAGTCGGCACTGATTGGGTAGCCGGGGTAACCGTTTGGAAAACCCTGCACTGGGAACGCTGGCGCTGCGGTGAGGCAAACAGGGATGAGACACCAGATTATTATGGATTATTAAAGATTATGGGATGGATCTGAACAGTGTCCTGGTGTCAGGATGTGGCACAATTTCAGAATGTTCAAATCTTCACATAACACCAACAATCAGTGTATCATAATCATCTGGCCCATTCTCTGATCATCTGACTGAGCAGAAGAATGTGTTCACTGGTTTGACTGGATCAAAAGAATATGTAGCACGCGCGTGTGTGTGTGTGTGTGTGTCTACATGTGTGAAGGTGAGGGTTTATCACAGTGTATGAGTATGTGTGTGTTTGCGTTTGTGTGTGTGTGTGTAAGACTCACTGTTTGGTGTTTGCGGCGTGCCCATCTCAGGGGTGTGTCCTGGTCGTGACATCATCATAGGTTCCTCCACCACGTTGATGCTGTTACACTGCATCAGATCCTGCAGCAGGTTAAAGATCTCCTCTGCTCTGGAACACTTAAACGCAAAGATCCCTGCAACACACACACACACACAAAATACAACTCTAACCAGATTACTTTTACAGATACCAATAACAGAAAACACATCTATAAATGGTAACAGGACAGGTACACATTTTATCAACAAAACATGTTATATATGATATAAGACTAAAGTGTTTTGTGTGTTTTTGATGCGTGTGGAATTGCGCTGTTTTTTGTTTTTTTTTCAAACACACTAATCATAAATTTAGGACCTGTGACCCAAAGCAATATTCCACCTTTGAGTGCAACAACTGCATATTTTTGACTGAAAAAAAACAATTCTCCCTGAGGTTGTGTTCCTGCTCTCTCATAGCCCACAGTTCAGTTCAGTCCTTCAACCACAATGAAGTTCCCAACAGGCAATTCCCTCTTTTACCCAGTAGGGGGCGGCAGAGTACTGCTAACTGGCATTTGGGAGCCCAACACACCTGCATTGACAGGGAAAGTTCTGGGGAGGGCACAGAGATCTGGAGTGAAGGTTCATCCACTTTTTCCATAAAACAGCAAGTTCCCTGAACAGTCCTAATCTGAGAATCCACATGTCATGTCCCCTGAGAGCTGGTCTTAGATCAGGGGTAGCATTATGTTTATAATTGTCATTTGTAGTACCAAAAGTTTAAAAAGTGCTGATCCAGGATCAGTTTTTGCCGTTCACGATTAACAGAAGCACCATCACCTGCACCAAAGGGTGTCTGATCCTTGATCAGTGCTTTAGGTGTGAGACGCCAGCCACAGTTTAGATTTGATTCTTTAAACCAGAGACATATCCGTTCACTTTGGCTGCGCATCCCATAGAATCAAACTGAGTGTCTTCTCCACTGAGGACCTGACAAGCCCCAAGTTTCTTCGCTTTAATCAAGCGACCGTGTTGTTCCAGGCCAAGCGGTCCCCTCGAAGCACGGTGTCATGTGACCATTCTGAACAGTGGGGAAAACTCACAACAGCTAAATGAGCGCATGAACACGCGTCAGAGGACGCGCGCGCTCACCTCCATCCTCCCAGACGACGTGGTTGTCATGTGTGAGGGGGTGCTGTGAGGAGTAGGGAACTCTGAACTGAAACATTGGGTGTGAAATAGAGAACCAGAGGAGCTTCTGGAAAGCTCATCTCACGTCCCAGTCACTGTGGTCAGGAAACGTGTCGGAGCCGTTGTGTGTAAACGTCTAAGGACATGT
>NC_044500.1:46989557-46992057 GCF_902362185.1 Chanos chanos
CTGGGGGTCATGGTGGAAACAGAGGCTGCTAGGAGGAGAGGCATGTCCCTGAGCTCTAACGGGTCCTCTCGCCTGTCACATAATAACAACAATAACAACAACAAACATTCCAACTTCACTTCACTGTTTTTACGGGTCTTCTCGCCTGTCACACAACAACAACAATAATAACAACAACAAACATTCCAACTTCACCTCACTGTTTTTACGGGTCTTCTCGCCTGTCGCACAACAACAACAATAATAACAACAACAAACATTCCAACTTCACTTCACTGTTTTTACGGGTCTTCTCGCCTGTCACACAACAACAACAATAATAACAACAACAAACATTCCAACTTTACTTCACTGTTTTTACGGGTCTTCTCACCCGTCACATAACAACAACAATAATAACAACAAACAAACATTCCAACTTCACTTCACAGTTTTTACGGGTCTTCTCGCCTGTCACATAACAACAACAATAACAACAACAAACATTCCAACTTCACTTCACTGTTTTTACGGGTCTTCTCGCCTATCACACACAGACAATGACAAACATTCCAACTTCACTTCACTGCTTAAACCCTGCTCTCTCTCCTTCTCTCTCTCTCTCACCCCTTCTCTCTCTGCCTCTCTCACTCTCTCTCTCTCTCTCTGTCTCACGCTCTCTCTGTTTCAGATTTTCTGCGAACACCGGGCTGCCGTAATGAAGAGATGGAGGTGAAACACTTTCTCCTCCTATCCCCTCTGGAATGACTACAATATAATTGCTTTTTAGAAACATCTGTAATTACAAAAGAGAGAGAGAGAGAGAGAGAGAGAGAGAGAGAGAGAAAGAGAGAGATGGAGAGAGAGAGAGCGAGTTTGTGAGAGCCTAAAATTCAGTGCAACAATGGATGATTCTGTCCATGGGATATGGTGTTTGTTCCTCTCAACAGAAATTTCCCACTATAAACAAGATTAAAAGAGCTTATAAAAAAAAAAAAATCAAAAATCATACTGAAAAAACATGATTAAATTGTGAATTTTTTTTTAAATACACATGCAGGCCGTGAGGTTCCTGGAAACACTGCAGTCCACAGGTCAAAGTGAACTCAAAGGTAAAAACCAAGGGTCAAAGCTTCACGCAGGGTTTCCCAGGCCTCCTCCAGGGGCCCACAGCCCTGCAGGTTTGAGGCCTCTCCTCACTCCCTCACATCTGCTTCAGCCAATCAAGCACCGGAGCAGAATTCTGACAAGCTGAATCAAACGCGTTTAAGATGAGAGACATGACCGTAGCTGTGGCTTTTTTGAAGAGGGGAATGGAAACGTCGGGTTTAAGTAACTGCCTTTTAACGATGAAAACCAAGTTTCAAGTTTCAAGTTTTATTGTCATTTACTAGATAACAATTGTAGACATCATTATCAGCAATGAAATTCTTGTGACCACAACTCAGTCACAGGTCAATCTCCTTACCTCAGTGACATACATACTTCAGAGGGTTTGTAAACAAAGCCAGCATTACGGGGTGGTCGCACACCAGTGGAAAGTACAGAACAAATCTTCACACTTTTTTATTTTGATGTCTGAAAGGCATGTGCTTTTCTCACTGGTCAGACCTATGGGGAACTGATACGTAACTGCATTTACAAGCGTCCGCAGAATACATAAAACAGACAAAATATACCAGTGTCGGGATGTGTGATTCCAGACAACTTACAGTCTTACTAGGCAGGTCCTGGGTTGAGATTACTCCTGTAGAGTCATGTCTGGAGTTCCCAGAAACAGGGAAATCAAGACTGAAGATACAGGTCTCATTTTGTTAGTGTAAATTCTGTTTTGTTTTGTTTTTTTGTTACAACAAAATTGACAGACGCAGCTGTTGTACAATACAGGTCAAGAGGACCATTTTATCAACAACCCCTCCCCACCCCACCCCTCCGCCCCCAACCCAAAAAAATGTTTGTTTGTAGTGGTACAGTTACACAGAGAGCAACTCTGATGTGAATGGTCGCTGACATGCATGCAGCTTACCATGAAATTCAGAGTGATTTAGCCTGTGCAAAGTCACTGCTCTTCCACTGGGTCTGTGTACATACACACCAAGCGACCAAGCAATGGACAATATACAACACTAGATGATCAGACACTGGACTGGATGAAAACTTGTCTTTTCTTTATTGAAAACATTGTCAAAACTCAAAATGAACCCTTCATCAAACTTCCAGGAGTCTAAAGGTGTGAAAAGATTTTGGTATTTGGTTACTCTGGAAAATACGGGCATGTAGACTAGACTTCAAACGCCATGCAAAGCAGAGAAGAAAGAACGAGAGCATATTGATGGTCCAAAATGTTCCAAAAGAGTTCTAGAACACTTTTGTCGACGCTAAATTCTACGACAGAATCATAACGGTCGCTAAAAGCATTGTTACAAACCAGCCGCAGGAAACCATAGAAACACAAAGCTGAAATGCAATGATGTAACCATGAGAACTTACATCAATGATGATGTCTTGGACTCTATTAACG
>NC_044500.1:46997057-47022057 GCF_902362185.1 Chanos chanos
CACAGAGACACGAGAGTGCTGTCAGACAGCGTTGCATCTGAGTCTGCGCGTAGCAGGACGTGTTTATCTGGGAGGACAACCGTCGATTGTGTGTTACTACTGGAGAGGAGGACCAAGTTATAAAACTGTCGTTTACAAAAATCTTTTGGGTGACGTTAGGTCTAGCACGTCTCCTTTGCTGCCCACTGTCAAGAAATCCGACCCGCCTTGATTTTCAAATTCCTCTGTGTAAGTGTGTGTTATCTAAGTTATCTGCGCGGCATGACTCCGACGTCACCGAGTTCACAGAGAGCCACCCATTTCTCGTCGTGTTTCATACTGTCAAGAGGCATTTAAAATTTGACCTTCAAAGGTAAGTCCACTAACACCGATGACAGTATCTCGTATGACAGAGCGCACGTTAGGTTTGCATAGGCAAGGTGAAACTACTTGGACATGCTTTCGCTGTGCATGTAGCTATCGTATATTAGCTAACTAGCCAGTGCAGGTCGTCTTACACAAATATGACAAGCGCTTTGGTCTGTTACGATTGTGAACATATTATCTGAGACAGTTATTCGTTACAACCACTTGTCGTTTCAACTCTTTCAACCTAAACAAGAAAACCGTCAGGTCGTTTTAGGAAGACGATTTAACGGTTGTTTTGGTTGCGCAAACAGGGAAAAGACTAGAATATGAATTGAAATGGGTTTCAAATCATGTTATCACTCAAATTTTGAAAGAAGCAGTTTTGAGCCAGAGACTGTCCACATAAATGAAAGTTTGATCAGACCCGAGGTAGTAGCTAGTAGAACGCTGGGGTTCGTTATCCTCGAGGCGGCAGCTGTATGACCTAAAGTGACCCAGTGGGGGCGAATTCCTTGGATCATTCCATCTTTCCTGTTCTCATCGAAATCCATGAGAAATAACCATACAGCCTCCATCTTTAAATTTCTAAGGGGGTACTTAGCCTGTGCGTGTTAAACACAGAAATGTTAAGTTCATGAAAAAAAAAAGCCCATTCAGGAAATGTGGGTGAAAGCATGTTATACATGTTTCACTGTCAAACCTGTCTCTCTGTATCTCTCACTTGTGTCTTGGCTGTAGATAAACCCACTTTTATCTTTTACTGATACAAATTATTTTTCTTTCACTGATCCCTGCATGCATGAGAACACTGTAGCTCTCTCTCTCTCTCTCTCTCTCTCCTCCTTTCCCTCTGTACAGATGTGATGTGTGTATATGGAAGACCTAACTTGTTCAGCAGGTCATAAATCTTGATTCTCTGCTTTTGCCTGTGTGTGTGTGTCTCTCTTTCTGTGTGTGTGTGTGTGTGTGTGTAGATGTGGATTCCTATGCTGGGTCTGACTGCACTGCCCCACGTCGGGGGGGGTTCTCGGAGGCATCATCACGCGTAAAGAGGTGAAGACTTGGTACCCCACCCTCGTTAAGCCAACCTGGCGTCCCCCAAACGCAGCCTTCCCCGTGGTGTGGACTGGCCTCTACACGGGCATGGGGTGAGTGGAAGAGATAAGACACACAGTGATATTACACAGATCCTGCAGGCTCACTCTACAGTGATGTCTGTCGGTCGGCAGTGATGAGCTCCAGAGCATGGGGATTAGAGCCAAATAATCTCTTATTTCCACAACATCGACCCCCCCCCCCCCCCCTCTCCGTTTTTAAATGAAACCACCAGTAGCAGTTTTATTGTCCATTGTGTTTGTGTTATGTTTAATTATTTACTTAGAGTCATTTCAGTGTGACTGCATGTCTCATGGTGTGACATGTTTTACTGTACACAGACTCTAAACAGATCATTTTTTTCTGAGGCTAAATCCCTGAGGTTTAACTCACACAGGAAGTTGTTGCTGTTTTCCTGTTTGTTTGTTTGTTTGTTTGTTTGTGCCCCCCCCCCCCCCCCAGTCATTAATGCTGTGAAGTCAGAGGTCCAGATTTGTTTGTACTGAGACATTAAGATCATTAAGTTGTCATTTTTGTTCCTCCAGTAGAATATTATTCATTCATTCATTCATTCATTCATTCATTTTTAGGAATTCACAGTTTGTTCCTGCTTCTGGACAAAACATTCATTTAGATTACCATCATCACTGCATGGCTCTGGTTACAGAATAAAAGCATAGCACCTGTCTCCTATGAGTTATACAGAGAATATACAGAGAATACAGTGTTAAAAAAACCAGCACACGGCCTTGTCTTGGCTCAGTTTCGCCACATCCCTGTGTACATAATGTGTGAGATACATTCATAGGGAGGAGTTAGTGGGAAGGTCAGTTACACAAACGTTGACACTGATAAGTTACACATTGATAAGTCCATTGTTATGGCCAGTTTTACAGTTAAGTTACTCAACCAGAAATCGAAGCGAAAGTTGAAATATAGCGGCATGTGCTACTGCAGATGGATTTTTCTTTGTGTAGTAGGGTTCTCCGTGTCTGCTCTGCAGCCTCCCAAGTCCTACTGATTTGCGCCTTCTTTTTTACCAGCCAATCAGGTGTGTGCACAACACAGCCAATCAGAGATTCACTCCATGGTTATTTAGATAAAACGTGAAAAACACGTGGACTGAGACAGGCTGAGCTCCATGATTTGAGCTGTCGTCTTGAATATATTTTAAGGAGCAGAACGTCCTCACGTGACCTGGTTAAAGAAATTGATGTTTAAAATAAATATTTTTCCTTTTTTTGCATGAAAATATCAATTGTTTCATTTTCATTTTTCATTTTCATATTTAGATCGTTAACTACATAATGTTGCTCTGAGGCAACAGACCCTAAAAATATATAGAAAATTTAAAAATCATGAAGATGTATATTGATACTGTTAAAGTGTCCTAGTTTAAGCAGAAAAAAACATTACAAATATTTTTTTACCCATGTATATCATAATGCATGCTGTAGAGGGTTAATAAAACCTTTTACGTTTTTTCTACAGTTATGGGTCTTATTTGATATGGAAAGAACTGGGAGGTTTCACTGAAAACTCGCTGGTTCCGATGGGCCTGTATGGATTACAGCTTGCTCTTAACTGGGCCTGGACCCCCATCTTCTTTGGAGCACACAAAATCAAACTGGTGAGACAACCTCACGCTTTTTTTTTTGTTTTTCCCCCTCCGGTCACTAATGCCGTGAAGTCAGAGATACAGATTACAGATTGTAATTTTTGTTCTTTAGTAGTATATCCATTCATTCATTCATTCATTTTTTGGAATTCATAGTTGGTTCCTGCTTCTGGACAAAGTACTCATTTAGATTACCGTCATCGCTGTACGACTGTAGTTACAGAGTAAAAGCAAAGCACCTGTCTCCCGTGCCGCGGCGGGAGTGAAATGTGTTTGCGTTGTCTCACGCCTGCCTCTCTTTTCCCGCAGGCTTTCTTTGAGATCGTGCTGCTGACCGGCACGGTGGCAGCCACCACGGTGTCCTGGTATCCCATCAGCCGCACGGCGGCTCTCCTCATGGTGCCGTACCTGGCCTGGCTCTGTCTGGCCACCACCCTCAACTACCGCATCTGGAGAGACAACCCTGAGACGAAAGAGGAGTAGGCCCGCGATAATCCCTCCGTTCCCGGGGGAGACGCCCCGCAGTAGAATGTGCCTCTGACCGTTTTTGCAGGTTCTTAGCCGGCCCGCGACACGCTAAGAACCCGTAACAAACGCGCGAACTTAGACCGTTCACCGCTGGTTTTTCTGATAGTCCCTCGAACAAATAAATAACAAATGTGAAATAACAAATGAAATCCTTCGGCTGTGTTCCAGATTAATTTAACAACTGCATTTATGCCAGGTTTATCATGATTCTGTTTGACCTCAGCGCTTTAACGTTTGCTCAGTAAAGTTGACAGAAACGACGCAATCCGCTAATATGATCGCTCGCCAACTAACCGGTAAAATTAGAACCGTTTTGATTGATTGTAATACATCATTGCTACTGATAAAGGGTTTTGATCAAAATATTTGAAACATATAGGGTCTTTTGGTTTATCACCATTGGGGTAGTTAAAAGGTAAGATGATTTTTATGTAAATTAGTTATGAATTACAAATTAAACAGAGCGGTCATCTTCCAGGCAGCTCCTCAAAGTCCCTTAGCACACAGGAGAAATGTTCCACACGGTGAGGGACGGGTCTTCTGACTCGTTTCCTCTGATTGTTGAAGAAAACTATGCTTCCAGTTGGCTACAGGTTTTGCTTTTTTTTAATATTTAAAATGTTTGCACTGTTGTTTTTGCTTCCTTTTCTATTTCTAGCAATAAAAATATTTTCATTTATCAGTTTTGGTATGAGAACATTCTGGTTCTTTCATGTGTGCTCTTTCAAGTTTTAATGTGGTCTTACAAATGAACCGTAGTCAAATTGTTTTCCGTGATTTTTTAAACGGATCAGGATACCTGTATGACTAGCGTACAGTATGTTCTGTGTATATGTGTGAAGACTGTTTCTGACTGTGCTAACACAGAGCAGACTGTCAGGGTGCCGTTCTGTGACTCTCCCGAGACAGAGACAGAGAGAGAGAGAGAGCGCGAGGAGCTTCTTCTGTCTTTCCCCAACATCCTCCATCACATATATACATATACATATGCATATATATATATATATATATATATATATATATATATATATATATATATATATATATACATATACATATGCATATATATATATATATATATATATATACACACACACATACACATTTCTAAAACACATTAAACAGTCAACAAACCCAAAAACTGAGCAGAAATAAAGGGTGTGGCTGGCATGGTTGAAATCAGTCCCATTTGGTTCTGGGAGAAACTTCTGCATTCCACCGGTTCTCGGTGCACTCCTCCGGTTCTCAGTTTACTCCCCCACTGAGGTTCGTAACTCGGCTATAATCCATTAAACCCACAGCGGGGTGGGGGGTGGGACAGGGAGCGGCTCAGAAACTCTGTCCAGTCACATAACTTATCTTTCATTCACACATTTTGTATGGTGGTTTGGCCCTGCCCTCTGTGGAGGAGAGAGACCACTGCAGCCCACGCTCTGTGTGATCACTCTGCTTAGACAAACCATCATCAGTGTTACTGTTAGCACCATGACCGCCGTGATATTCATCAGTAATACGAGTGTTGACTGAGAAGATGCTATAAGAGCTCCTTTAAAATGTTGCCTTTAAAAAGGGAATTAAAAAAAAAAAAAGTTTATCGGGTGAGGAATAGGGCAGTTTCCCAGTTGTGCTGGCCACAACGATGCTGTTTTTAGGAAGTGCATCATCTCTGACAAGACGCTAATATTCAAACACAACAGAAAAATACTGAGAAGGATTAGTTCATTTTATTTGTAAATGTGCTGAGAAGAAAGAGGGTTGGTTGGGCAGAATATGTACAGGCAAGGGGCTATTTTTCAGAGGTCTTTTCGGCGCCCTCTTCAGGTTTGGAAGAGAAACGTTCCATTAGAGTCTTCCACAATCCTTTCTTCTCCTCATCCATCTGTTGCATGTTTCCTGAGAGGGAGAGAGAGAGAGACAGAGAGAGAAAGAGAGCGAGACAGAGAGAGAGAGAGAGACAGAGAGAGAGAGAGGGAGAGAGAGAGAGACAGAGAGAGACAGAGGGAGAGACAGAGAGAGAGACAGAGAGATGAAAAGATAAGAGAGACGTAAAACAATTTCTCACAAATGTATCAATAATTATCAACAACATATAGGAAAAAAATATCCATACATCTCAGGCAAACTGACATGTGTATGTAAATACTGCTATGAACCACACACATCCTGATTTATAAATGTCTTTGGAACTCGCATGTGCCAGTGCTCAAACACTGATTTGTCCTCACCTGTCGCTAACAGCATGCGGCATTCTTCAACCGTCACTCCAGTAAAACTTGTGTCTTTTGCTCGGGGGAACTGGAGACAAAAACAAACAAACAAAAAATTACAATGAAAAAAAAATATATATTGTTACAGGTGCATCTTCAAGAGGTGAAAACTGTAGAAGCTTCTCAGGATATCAACACTTTCTGAAAGTTCAATTAAGAAATAGATATACACCCTCACTCTCTCTCTCTCTCTCTCTCATTCTCTCTCTCTCTCTCAAACTGAATAAGGGAGGACATTTCAACTGTAACATAGTGCTGAGAGTCAGGAAGATAAATATAATATTCTGGGAATACTTCATGAATGCTAGACCTGTGGTTATTCCATCTGAAACTCTGGAGACAAACTAAACTGCACTGTTCTCAATTAAATTAAAAAAAAAAAAACATTGTTTTCCTCATATAAATTTTGAAATATGGGATGCAAATTATTTATTAAATGGAAGTTATTTCCTCACTGGTCTGAACCGAGAACGAAACAGACACCTATTTTGAGGTAAAATGCAATTAAAGAGTTACACAGCCTTAGACATAAAGTGCACGGAATAATATGCATGTCAAGGGGTTTGAACGACTAATTATCTCCGAGTACGCTGATGTGTAGTCCTCTCTGTATCCTTACCTTTTCTTTGTAGACATTACTGTTGATGCGAGCCAAACTCTCGTACATCTGATCACACTTCTCTGGGTCGGAGAGCTAGAGGAAAAAGACACAACAACGTAACGTTAAAACCAATTAGAGGTTGTCAAGAACGCAATGTACCCTGGGTCCATGGCCAAAGTGTCGGAGGACAGATGCGGTATTGTTGACTAATCGTATGATTTATTCAGTGTAATAATTATGATATTGCAAATAACATCTTTCAAGGACGTTGGTTTGAATGAAAATAGAGCAATTCCAAACATTCACAATACACTGCGTCAGGAAAAAAACCCCCATCTCAGTAGTCGATCAAAAACCTGATACTTATGTTAACAATTTCTCATGTAAACGTCAAATATCCACGAAACAATCCGTGTTCACGGTAAATTCCTGCACGTTCAAAATCGGAGAGCTTTACCTGTGTGTTTTCTCCCTCACGGAACGCATGGGCCACCCTCTGTCTCAAGAATGTCCCTAAATCGCGGCCCTTTTTAGATTCATCCCTAGGCCATTCCTCGCAGAGTTTAAGGAATCTTCGGTATCGTGTGGCAGACATTTTTCTAATGTAAAGATACAACTGGATAAATCTAAAATTGGTCAGTGCAGCGCCATATTACACTGGATATGTTTCACAACAGTGACGAACCGAGAGGCGTGGCGTAAGTACGAGTAGCGAAGAGGACCATACTTAACGCGTTTTAAGCAATTTCACGGATTGGCCAGAATGGCGTTGTTGTAATAGTTTTCGACCCTTGCAGGCTGCCGTGAGATGGGAGTGTTTTCTTGACCTCGTGGTTTGACACTGGCAACACAGGTGGACAGAAATCGTTCCAGTTAAAGATAGCTTGTTAGAAAGCTATCTGGTTGTTGGATATTGAAGGAGATAAATAATTAAAATGAGTGCTGCACCTAAGAAAAGTCCTGCAAAACCGTCCGGCGTGGTTGAGTGGATTAACGCAGCTTGTCGCTTCGCCACAGACAGAAATGACTTCAGAAGGTAACGCGCAGCTAAAATAGTAGCCTAGCCGGTTAGCGAGTAGTTGCTCCAGGTAGCGTTGACTCCGGCTATTTGGAGAATCGGCCGTCTCAGTCGTATAGATTTTGTGTGGAGAATGGTCAAGTCAACGATATATGGATGGCAAGCCACTCCTTATCATTGACTATTTATTTTCGAGCATTATTTTGAGCGTTTGAACCTGTTATGGTACCTATTACGATGGAACAGTAGGGATATTGAGAAAATTCGCGTGGTAATCTGTATGGGTTACATTCCCGAGGAAAATGCTTCGAGTAGTCACTTAGATGAGTGATGAAACGTTTCTTCCACTAAACGTTGTGTCCTGATGCACCGATCTTCTTAACTTGCCGAGAGGAGCTGCTGTGACGTTGAATGCTGCTGCATTGTCAGCGACGGACAATAAGTGGCTTTTAAAATTTACAATTCGGTATTTAGGAGACGCTTTTAGCCAAAGCGGCTTACAATAAGTGCATCAATCAGATCCTATTGCCTCATAAACAGAGATCACAATAAGGCTGTACATTAATTACCCTCCGTATTACGCTCCTGGAATTCTGTGACAATGCATTTACACGAAGACGAATGTGTTAATGGATTGTTGAGAGGTACAGAGTATAACAGCGTCTGGTTTATCTCTCCTAGACCATTCAGGCTGAGTTAGTCATATTGGGGCTTGTTATGATGGGTTATGGTTTGGTTATCGGAGCATTGACCTCCAAGGCAGGTCTTCGGGATTTTTAGTGTGAAAGAAGGCAGTGTGTACGTCTGATTCCATTACTCACTCCAGTGTCGCAATTAAAGGATGAAAAAAAAAGACTATAAAATGTACCAGGTACTATGACTACTAAGGTGCGACATCATTGCTAACAAATCCCTTGGGTGATTATATTGTGCTCTCTCCCCTCCTTTTTAGTTTTTTTTGGGGGGGGAGGGGGGGGCCTCCTTGTTTATTTGCTCTGTGTGTATTTTCAAACGGACCGTGATCACGATATGAATGACGCGACTCGTTAACATCCACTGATATATTTTTTTTGTGTGTCAATTCTGTCACTGAGAAACCGTCAACGTCCTTTCTTTCTGTTGCAGAAATCTCCTAGTCAATTTGGGACTGTTTGCTGCAGGAGTCTGGGTCGCCAGGAACTTGTCCGACTTTGATCTGATGTCTCCCCAGCCTGTTACGTAGTACAGTAGAAAAAGACGGACGCAGCTTCACAGGTAAAGTCTTGAAGTCTCACTTTGTCTCAGAGACGTTTTCCCAGGATTGATATTTCTAAGTGGCATAGTTGAGTTTTTATGTTCTGTAAGGGTGTAGTGAATTTTGCAGATAAACCATCGGAAAACATAAGTTACTTCAACACTGGTTCCCAGTAGTTCAGCCGGAATTACTATGCTGTATCAGAGCAATTCAGCAGCTGCGTGTGTGTTTTTAGTGACCTCGGAGACTAGACACTGAAACAGAATTTGATACAACTTGTTTCTTCTTCTTGTTTTAAACACAGGAGGTCATGACCAAATTTCTTCGGAAGGAGGACACAACCTGCAGCAGAATAATTGATAGCATTGACACTGTAAACATTGTGCATGAAAAAATGGTGGTGGATAGATAAAAATTCTCAAAAGTCAGCTGTGTCTACATCTGGATCCTGTCTGTGTCTGGCGACATTGTGTTTCCTTATGGTCTCATTGTCCAGTCTCTGAAAACATTCAGCACACCACTCAAGATGTACATCACAGTCTCTTCATCCAGGTCAGGTGTACTTCACCCTTTAGACAAGAACCAACCGGACACAAATCTTTAAACATTATGAATTATAATCTATAAAATGGACCTGCTCTTAACAACACACAGTGCTTTGCTGGTATTTTGTAATTTATAAGTATATAAGTGTCAAATCATATTACGACCCAGTAACAAAATGATCTTTTTATTTATTGTACATATCAATTAAAATCTCAGGGAGAGAACAGGGTGTCCAGGACTCCAGGAAGAGCCTGCAGTTTCATGTACTCAAAAACGGTACAGCTGGAAAAAGAGCGTATTTTATGGCCATCCAGCAAAAAGTTCAGTCGGTAACAAAGACAAGGGAACTTAAAACGTGACTGGTTGATTCGTGTATCCTGATGGTCTTCAGATGGTGACTGTCCGTAGGGTCATGGATCTTGAGTGATCATTTTGCCTTTCTTTGAAGATAAAGCTTGAAGCCAAGTCTCCCTCTCCAACCTGTGAAAACACAGTCCTCTGACCAAAACACTCTCTCTTTCTGCTTTGGTCAGGGTGGTATTGAGCTGTTCTATGGAGGTAATATGACAACCAGAAATTAAGGACCGACCAAGAGTTGATCTGCCATATGAATCGAGTGATTCTGATTATAAAAAAAGTTATTAACCCGTCCATTTTCCAAGAAAAGTACTTCAGTAAGACTATAGGAGAGTTAAAGTTCCTTACAAAACCTTAGAAACAGCGTGTGAATACAGCCAAGAAAGGTCCCCTTTCTTGTCTGTATTCACACGCTGTTTCTAAGTTCAGTAGAAGAAGCAGGTAAGCGAAATGTGTAAAACAAATATAGAAGGTTAGGTCACTCGCTCATGAGAACATATACAGCACCACCGATCCTCCAATGCAGGATTTGTGGCACAAAATACATTTAAAGTAGCTGCACAAGAACCTCGAGGGTGAAACCCTTGTACCAAAGAGACGGTGTTACCGTGTATTCGTGGCCAGTACGATGGCCGTGGGAGACCCTCTGTGATTCTTGGTCAGGTGGATGAGAAAAGCTTCTGGAGGCAAACCCAGAAGCTCCATCTTAAAATCCTCTATACGCACGTGATCAGGGAACTGAGCGTACTCCTGGACGATGAACTGCTCTTCCCTGTACGGGGGAAACATAGGAGACAAGCCAGGGTCAGACAGAAGGATGGTTATCCTAGGCCTAAACATGGTTCACAGGGAGTCGTGTCTTGTTCAAATGAAGTTGGTTCTGAAACAGAATCAGGCCACTTTGGAACCGTGACAAACCTGTTCATTAAAACAAAAGTGCCAGTCCATTGTTTTTTTTAAATATTCTCTACGTAGTGTACTGGTAACTTTTTCTTTTTTTTTTTGCTTCATGAAAATATTTTTAACATAGCCTAGTATCGAGGATGTTAAACCATACAACACAGCTGAAAAACGTACACAAAAAGTTTCCGCTTGATAAAATTAGTAAAGTTTAATATATCCTGCAGTGCATCTTCCAACACATGAATTCAACCACTGAGTCAGGTTGATGGCTACACAAGGGATGAACTGAGAGCTCTCGCAATAAAACGGTTTCAGTGACCACCGCAAAGCGCGGAGACGCAGAGTTATTGCACCTCCTCAGCGATAGAAGAAGGAGGTCACTGAAGAGGTGCACGTAGACCTCGGTGAATGTGGGAGAGGAGCCGAAGTTGTGAGTGCTCTCCACAGTCAGCTGTCTCAGTGGGCCCTCGTGAACCAGACGCCGCCCTCTTACCAGCATTGGAATAGCCTGACGCACAAAATACAAAGGGAAAAAAAGATAACCAAGATGACCTTACCCTTGGTTTTAAGACCACTGTATACACCCATCAATCTTAAATGCACGTTTTCTCTCACGACTGGGAGTCAACGATCGATTTATGATTCAGTTCAAGTCCAGATATGGTGACGAACTCAAAGACACAGGTACGTCTGACCTTCGCGTTGCCGAAATCCACCCTCTTTTCTAAACGAACCAGCTCCTCCATCTGCTTCATCTGCAGGACTCTGGCGTCGCACTCTGACACAATCTAGACGCCGAAAGAGAAAACGGAGCGAAAAAATGCACTTCGTTAAACAGCTCTACCCACAGATACATACTGTTTTACAACGACGTCCCCCCCCCATCCTCAGTATACCTGTCGCACTGCCTCAATAGCATCTCGTAACACAGGTACAGCAGACGAGCCTGCATCAGTCCGCTTCAGGATATTCTGAGTGAGGAGAAACAACACTTTAGAACGGCGCTCTGCATCATAACCTAATGTTTTCCAATTACAGTACAAGAGCTCCCGTTCGACTATAGATTTTCTGTTTCAAAATCATCGCTAATACGTCAGATTCAACTGACTGTATTAATCATCAGGTCCTAGATGATCCCACTCAAAGGTGCAGGGCAAGAGCATAACTTTACCATTCAAGACTGATATTCCAGTCAAGGCCACTAGGGGGTGCCATCAGATAGATACCTCTAAAATGAGTCTGAGTCTGGTGATCCTCTGGAAGGGCAGGACCAGGAAAGACTTAAGAGACTGTCTCTGGCATTCCGGATCTTTCTCAAGCTCTCTCACCGCGGATGCAAACCTTTTGTTCCCATGCCTGATAGGATACGCAGACAACATCACGCTGAAGGTGACAGCGACAGTGTCTGAGGTCGACAGTACAGGTGCAAAGTGTGACCAGGTGAAAACTTCAAAGCTCAGGACACAGAACTATTTAGATGGTCTGAGGTCTGTTAGATAAGGACTAAGCAAAGCTGTGTGGCTTTTCACTAAAAGCATGTGGTACTTAAGACTTCATGTCCAAACCTTAAACTGGATCTACTGACATCAAACCTATTCAAGTCTTAAATGAGACTAGAATCTGTGTTGCGTGGAGAGGACTACAACCAGGGTTAAATAATCAAATGCATGAGTTGTTGAGGCTAATGACAAATAAAAAGTGTATTTTTGGCAGCTTTGAAGAAGAAAAAAAGAGAAAACCAATACAAAAAGTACAAGACACGGACACAGGAAGGAGAAGAAAGAGAGAGAGATCTGATAAAAACTCCTATATAAAGAGACAAGAGGAACGACTGCAGAGCTGACCATAGCCGACTGACGAGTGCCTCCTGGTACATCATGTTGGTGACATAAGGAACATAGACACGTTGGAATGCTGAGTGATGTCGCAGAGTGATGTCACCGACCTGTGACATCACCACATTCTCCTCCACTTGGCTCTCCAGGTCAGACAGAAACCTAATGGAACGCACACACACACACACACACACACACACACACACACCCACCAGGAAATGAGGCCTAACCATGTCCAATGAAAGCTGTGTAGTACAAATCAAGTACAATAGAGTAATAAAACTCGATATCACTCCACTGTATTTACAGAGCATAAAGGGTCTCCACAACCAAAAAAAAAGTTATTATAGCTTTGTGTTGGTGTTACAAACCAGAGGTATTGTGCATTACAACCAGGGCATTAGGTTTCTAATAAACTTGTCTGCTACAGGAGCACCCGACTTCTCTTTGGTGCATCTGGGTTACACATATTTTAGCCTGTAAAAGACAACCTAACAGAATAACGCTTTAATCTCACATAGAAAACTAATGTCAACATAAAACCACAACATGCCCCTCCCTGTTACAGATCTTTGCATGTTTTCTCTGTAAATCGAGCAACTGGGGCCAATTTTTTCTCTTCCTGAAGTTGGCCCATCATTGCGAAAATCATTTAACTAAATTCTCCTGGACTGAGCTCAAAAACCTCCCCTCACCCCTCACTGACTTTGGCACTGTTTTTCAAGTTTTTCAGCCAAATTGAGCAACTGTGGGAGTTATGTTTTGAGTTTTTTTTTTTTTTTTAAGTTGGCCCGCCATTGTGAAGATCATTTAACTATGTTCTCATGGGCTGAACTCAAAAACCTTTCCTCACCTCTCGCTGACTTTGGCGACGTTTTTCAGGTTGGAAAACAACACGCGGTGCTCCAGAGCAGACAGGGTCTGGCGAAGTTCCGTACTCTCCTGAAAGTGCCGCACGGCGACACCCAGACTCTTCAGGTACGAGGCTTCAGACACCATCAACTCAAACATGGCCTGCAGAGAGCCATGCACAGGAGAACATACAGGGCATTATAGCAGACCGCTTCTCCCCAACCAACGTGTTCCCATTTGACACACAGTCAGAGATGTCCAGAGAGCAGGCCAACCAAACCCGCAAGCCTACACTAGACCCAACCTAAACCTTACCCTTAATTTTGACCTAAAAACCTGTCTCTTCTTGGAGCAGAAACACCCTCATCCCCTCCCCCATCATTTCAAAAACCATCAATGCGCTCTCTACTAGAACTCCACGCTCCTCAGCTCCCTACTCTCATTCTGTTCTACCCTGTCAAAATCGTGTTCTACCGCGAGGCGCTGCTGATGAAAACAGTGACGTTCAGAGTCTAGCCCATGGGTGTCCGGACGGCCTCACGGCCTTTGCGCTGTCCGTCGCAGAAACACTGGCGCTTCTGACCGGGTGATTAAGTAGATAGATTATTGACAATGTACACTAAGAGCAGGACAGCTCAGGTTTAGCAAAAACAGAGGGGCACGAGCAGAACTGTAGTCTAGTGTGACCAGACAGTGAATTGTGACGTCTGGTCCATCTTTCAGCCTTTGGTAAACTCTGCAGGGGAAGACCTGCAGTTTCTCATCAGTGACTTGCAGAAACAGGCAGCCAATAAATCTTATTTGAATTTTGTCTCGTTTCATTTTGTTCAACTGAAGGTAATGAATGAACTGTTCTTCCTGAAAAAGGCTGACATATCCCTTAGCAAGTTCAGGCAAAGTTCACCAGATGCCTCCAATTCAGAATCTGGCCAAGAAAGAAGGGAAAAAAACAAAACAAAAAAAAACAGACCAGTGGGGTGACGGGAATAATCAAATGTCAAACATGACAAAGGTCTTCCGCTTGGTCAGGCCCCTCTGTGACATGTACCTCCTGGTGCTGAATCTCTCTCACTGTGAGCGTGTGTAGGAGACCTTGTGTCTGGACCTCAGGCAGTTCCTGCCAAAGTGTGCAGGCTGCCCCCTGTAGGCCTGGAGAGGTAGTGAGCGCAGCAGCCTTTGAGCTGATACCCGGTGGAGACTGTAAACCAGGCAGACACTGGGACACCACAAGATCGGACAATCCTCTCTGGTTAACCCTGTTCAGGTCAGACTTCAAACTCTTTAGCCAGTATTCTTGATACAGGGGTACTGCAAGGGAAAGACAGCAATACAACACTTTCCAACATCCTTCTGCAAGTTGATTTTTAAGCCAGTTTCATAGAAGAAAAAAAACAAACAACAACAACAACAAAACCCATAAAAATGCAGTTCACACACATCCTGCAAAGGTATTGAGAGAAAATGACAGAGTGACTAACTGGTTATATCGGGCCAAAGCACTTACGACCATGAATGAACTTAGACTCAAAATTCACTTTGATTGCCTCCCCATGGGGTGTGTTCTCTCCAGCCTGAGGTAAATCCCTGCAGGAAAAACAAAACACAGCTATGACACACAGCACTCATTACACACACACACACTCTCTCTCTCTCCCCGGCACCATGTCCCTGTGAGTGAGAACAGAATGTCCTGTTTAGACCATTGTCCCTTTTCTGCTCTCACAGCACAAAACTATATGGTGATCAGTCATGTCATGTTTGACTTTTGAATGTCACACACATTCAGTTTGAGACCCATTCGAGTTTTTCCACCTTTGGTTGGAAGGGGGCCTTAAAGCAAAACCTTTTAAAGTCTTTCTCCTCGACCGGGCCGCTCTTTACCTTGACTCAGCGTCCCGCTCGTGTGAGGAGGAGCTGCTAATCTCTACAGACGCGTTCTCTTCCTTTGGAACAGAGAACATTCCCAGAACAGGAAAGAGAGCTTGTCCAAGACTCAATATTTCAGTGCTGGAAATTGATCTCAGAGCTGCAGCGATTCCCCCAGATAAGCTGAAACTACGGAATGAGAGAAAAATGGCGAGTAAAGTAACCGGTCATAAATATAAATCTTCAAAAAAAAAAAAAAGAAAAGAAAAACAGAACTTCATATGGTGGGCCCTTTGAGGGAATGAGTTTGGACCCAGTGTATAGGCTGAGCTATGGACACAAAGATCATCTGTTCATAAGCTCCACCAAGTACCAGTTAAAAACCATAATTTGAAACCAAAGTTTTGAACCAAAAAGAAAAAAAAAAAAAAAAAAGAAAGAAAAAACCAAAACAAAAATTTGACCATGCATATGAGGGTGGAGGGTTCAGCTGTTCTTAGAAGGTTACCGGTCTTTTGCCCAAGAATCAATTAGTGTGTTTCACTAATTGAGTAAAAAGTGCAATACACAAAAGTTATACCCTTAATAAGGACGTTTGGACACACACACACACACAAGTACTTTTACACACCCATACGTCTCCTCTGGCTCCTGTTTGTCCTCTGGGTCAGTTTGGTTGCTCCCCTTGTCCACCTCAGTTTGATACTCATTCACATGAAGGTTTTCATTGCTTTTTCCCAGTGGGTCTGTGTCATTACAGGAGTGTCCATTCTCACTGCAGTGCTCAGTATCAGCGGCAGCCCTGTGTCCTCTCCTATCACACAGTCCTCCCTCCTCAACATGTGCCATTGGGCTCAGTTTGGACGTTTAGCGTTTGGAGTCTGAAGGCAAACGTCCCTTCTCCAAATCATGCATTCACAGAAAAAACCCTCTAATCTAGCGATTGATTTTGGTTTCAAAATGTCGTGTCTTAGAACTACAGCTGATTTGCTGTCACAACGGTATGATTCAGAGCCATAGTTTTGCATGTGCAACTAGGAAAAAAAAACCCCAAATTAGGGTAATTGAAAAGGTCATTAGAAGGTCGCCTAGAAACATTTAAAAAAAAAAAAAAAGAAAGAAAAGCCAGGATTATTAAAATTGGTTCTCCAACGATAAGGTAATTGTCTAGTGCTTTTCTTAGTCTTTGTTTGTCTGTTCATTCTGTCTTCACATCTGTGTTGCTCATTATATCAACAAACACTTCAGATGTGTGTTACTCATTGAACAGAAACATGTAGAGACAAAACAAGGCAATTCTACAGCCCTTAGCTGATTGGTTAATTACCATTAATCGTCACCAATCAGTCCAGGTGAGCATTGAACATTCCATCTCTCCGCAGCTAAATTAGACAGGAGAGAAAGTGTCTGAAACACAAACACATCTAACACAAAATGGGTAAATATAACAAAAACAACAAAAATCCATCATATGTGGTTGAATGAAAATTTTAAGTATAAAATTCCTTTTGATTTACAAAAATATACATAACATTTCATAAAATAAACTTTTATTTCAGGAAAACAAATTCATTTTAAATCACTTTTAAATGGATGAAACTGAATAGTCTTTTATCATAAAACACTGCATTTGGTTATAAAGTGTAAATCAGTAGAAAAGATTCACCAAGAAAAGGATTCTGAAGAAATAGCCCCACCAATATCCATATGATATCAGAGAGAAGTCAAACCAAGAGCACCAATGGTAATTGCAGCCAGTATAACGACCGCATTTCTAAACACTGGTCTCAGTAAAAATGGGCCCCTCCTTCACGCCTTCCATTTGTTTTCTTTGCACAGACTGCAGGTAGAAATATAATGTGTTTTGTGACTTGATTAAACACGACTACAAGTAATTATGTATGGTTACATATTCATAGTCTTTTTTTGTTGTTGCTATTTTTCTTGTAAATTTTTGTCCTTATTGTCTATCTCCAATGTCTGTTTGGAGCTTAGCGTACATTAAAAAAAAAAAATCAACATATGATTAGTCTCAAAGGAAACTTTTAACTACAACAGGCAACCACACTAGTCAAATTTATAAATATTGCAAATTGAAGCAATTCCGACAGCAGATCGAATCCATAAACACTCACTCACTCGTTTAAAATATAAAGAACAAGTTTTTATTTAACTTTATTTGGTTTTCAATTTGTATACAAGATGAAATCGATATTTCAAAGATTTTGATACATGACCCGGAGACTACAATTAGAAAAAAAAAAAAAAACAACAACAAGAATAGAAATGATGTTTCTAGAGATGACTAAAGACAGCTGCAAAGAGAGTGGATCTGGACTTTGACTGGCATGAATGACGCGTCGGACAGAGGACAGACAGACTAGAGAACCAGGAACAAACGGGGAGCCAAACCCAACCACACTGACCCAAAGTTCTTGAGCCGACCGGAAACTACCATCCAATCCTTTGCAAAAAACAAAAGCCGAGACGTATTCTTTATGTCTGGTATTAAAACGCAGCTGAATTCTTGGATAAAATGTAACTTATGTTTTTTGTTTTTTTTTTTAATTTTTCAACCCTCAGTTTTGATATTAAGACATTCCCCCCCGCCCCCCCCCCCCCCCCCCCCCCCAGATGTAATTTGCTGCTCGTCACTGAAAACGCCAGCCCATTATGAAAAATTCACTAATGAAAAAGACAACGAGGTGAACACAACAGATCTGTCGTACTTATTTTTCCCATACTGCAATTCACTGAAACATGAACGTACATATCAAGTTATCCAGGATTGGCAATCAGGACACAAAGGAAAACCAGAAAATAATAAAGAGAAAATAATTTTGAAGATTTTTTTTTTTTTTTTATTGCCAATTAATCCCAGGGGAACGACTCTGCCTTGGGTGTGTTAGTCAAGATCGGTTCTTGCAGCATTCATATGACTGTAAAAATCAACGTCTGCACTTGTAAAAATCCTTCACCTTGAGAAAAGAAAAAAACGCCCCCCCCAAAATAATGCAAAAAAAAAAAGCTAGGCACAAATGACGTATTTAAGGAATCAGATTATATTGACATTTTAAAGCACGAAATCCGTCTGGGCGTCAGACAAGTTGCACATTTTATGTCCAGCACAACCACTGCTCCACCTTTATTACACGTAATTATCTTCAGAGGCTTGTCTAGAGTGTTCTAGATGGTAAAATGAAAACTGGATATACTTGCTGAGCATACGCACCATAACGTCAGTAATTCCAGACTATTAAGAGTGGTAGAAGGTTTGCTCTTTCCATGGACATCAATGACAAAGCCACCGAACCGCTATACAAACGATTTCAAAAAGGTCTAATTCACTCAGCGAAAAACCAAACCAGTAAAACACACAGGTTGGGGACCGTACAAAGGATGCATGCGACATTTTTTTTTTTTTTTTTAAATCTTTCGGGTTTTTTGTGTGTGTCCCCCCCTCCCCCCAATCATGTTTTTTTGCCCACACATTTTGAACGGAAAAAAAAAAAAAACATGTTCCTCTGGATCGGTTTTCACTGTATGGTCAGAGTACAAACAATCGGGACGAACCCCTCTCTGCCCTGAAAAAATGCATAATGAAATAAGTCATCACCTTCAAAGGTGAAAGCAAAAGAAGAGGCTCAGATAAAGGGAGGCATTAAATATTTAGACCTTATCGTTAAAGACTGTTAAGCACGGAGACAGTCAGCTTGAATCTGGGAACCTCGACTGCAAAGGCTCAAACACTCTCCAGGTGGATTAATCTCACTGCCATGGTGGCGTGAATTTCTACAACAGGTGTTAAATGTTTGACCTAGAAATAACACTGCGTTTATACGGTCAGTGTATGAAGTGTATTGCTACAGGTTAAACCAATGCAAGTTTTTTTGGACAGCTTTCCAAGATGCTGCTGCCAAGAGCCAGAGGTGAGCGCATGTGTTTGAGAACGCCGCCCTGGTGGAGGTTGACAGGTTCAAGCTGAATCTCCGTCGTGGTACAAGGTCCCCGTGTGAGAGGTTTAAGTGGGCACAGTGATGTTACGGGCCAGCAGCACCAGTAGAGCCAGCTCCACGCTGCCCTGTGCTTGCTCCAGCGCGGCCATCGCCTCTTGCGTTGAGAATCCCGCTGCTTCGATCCTACGGACGTGTTCTGTGGGAAACCGTCCGGTCGAGGGCGTCGGGTCCGGAGGGGGCGAGCGCTCACGGGCAGAACGGGTCAGTCCTGGAGTTTGGGTCGGAGACGGAGACGTCAAAAGGTTAGGGGTGCTGTCTAGATTGTCCGCAGGTGCTGTCAGTTGGCTGGACTGAGATGACGGGTTGGCTGGACACTGGGGAGTTTCAGTGGTGTTTGTGCCAGACGTTTGCCCGTTGGCAACCCCTCCCCCCTGCTGTCCTTCTGGGGGCTCCAGGATCTGAGAAACCTCGTCTGGCTCTGACACAGTCTCTCTCCTGGTCTCACGTACCAGGCTAGTCTCTGAGGTGTCTGTGTGCTGTGCTGCACCAGGTTTAGATCCTTCTCTGGTGTCGGCAGAACCACTCGCGTCACTATTTTCTTGGCTTCGAGAACTCGCGGTGGAACTTTCCGAAGCCCGTCCGTCCGCCGGAGCGCCGCGTCCAGCTTTGGCGTTGCCTGCGTCTGTGCTGGCTATAGTGGCAGTATGAGTGGAGGACGTGAGGGCTATGTCAGGGTTCAGAGTGGTGTCAGTTTTCATCTCGGGCTCCCGCTCCACTCCTTCGGCACTGGGTCCGCGTTGGGGGGATCGGGCCGCTGACATTGGACTCCTTTCGCGGGTATGAGCAAGCTGGTTGGTGACTAGCAGCTCATGAAGCTCCATCAGTGCCTGGGCCAGGGAAGGAATACAGTCCCCCGCAGGCTGAACTGCATCTCTGGGTTGCAGGTTGTCCGGCGTCGGCCCGGCCTCCATCGTCTCCTCGGAGAGGACGGAGGGGCCCTCGTCTGACTCGGCCAACCCAGCGAAGGTCATCTCGGTGCCAGGGAATAGCCCCCGAGACTGCTTGCCACCTACACACCGTCCCTCACTTGCTTCATTCCCTCGCTCATCCCGCAAGTCAAGGCAAGTCCTTTTGGCATCTACAGGTCGGGACATCTCTCTTTCCTGTGCCAAGGCCGGAACCTGGACCTCTGCGTCAGAACCGATCTTCATCAGAGACTCGGGCGGAGCCTGTCCCGAGGGTAAATCCTCCACTGCGCTAGCAGAGAGCTGACTTCCAGAGTCAACAGGATTTGCAAGGTCTGTTCCGGTTGTGTTCTCTTGCCCTGGTACAGTGCCTAAGGTCACTTCCTGAGCTGTGGTGTTGGCATGGATCTGAGCTTGTGCAGTTGCCTGGGGCTGAGGTGGAGGCCGCTGGGCGACTTGCTCGGGGCGATCTGGTAAAGGCGCGGTCGCGCCTTGGTGGGCGTGATTTGGGTGAACCTCAGAGTGAACCGCGGTCACTCCCTGCGCACGAGAAGGTGAGGACTGAGTCACTTCCTCCTGAGTCTGAAGTTTGAGTGACTCAGACTGGAGTTGTGGTTGCAACTGTGACTGGTTCTGACTTTTTGGGTCAGAGTTTTGGGGCCGAGTTTGGGTCATGGAGGCAGGTGCGGAGCAGGAACGGTCTAACGCCAGGTTCCGGTGGCGGCCAGTATTAGCCACAGAGGAGGAAGAGGAGGAGGAGGATGAAGATGACAAAGAAGGGGGATTGTAAGGTTTGGACAGACATAATGGTGGGGATTGTTGTGAGGTAGATTTTCCATCTTCAGTGTCTATCGGGTGAGAAGAAGAAAATAAAACGATCAGTTCATCGCGTGGGTGGTTTCGGTCTAATGTACCGTCAGGTCAATCCATGCATAAGCAAACAGAATTCCAAACCATGCCATGAGCAGAGTCATTCTGGATGAAACAGAGCTGTCAAACTGTCAGCTATGACACCTTACGATTTGAGTGAGATCACATTTGGCACCCTTCAGTACATAACAGGCTTGTGCCATGATCCTAAAAAACTAAAAAAAAAAACACTAAAAAAAAAAAACTCATACATTGCTCAGGCAAGACCAAGGTAAGACCTCAAACTTTTTTTAATTCTGAAAGTCTTACCCACCCTTCACACACTACATATCACCAGTAGTAAGTACTGACTTATATTTTGGTATAAAAGCTTGAGATGGTTTAAGAGCTGAATTTGGTTTAAACGTATACTTGTCTTTAATGTGGCTGTTTAGTTAACAGTTATACCTGGTTGGGAAGGCCCTCTCCAAGCTGTCTGTCCAAATGCATCAGTGAGGTCCTGCACACAGTTAGAGCACAGCACACACAAACCATGCGAGAGAGAGAGAGAGAGAGAGAGAGAGAGAGAGAGAGAGAGGGAGACAGAGAGAGCATGCACACATCTGTCAAGTATTTTGTAAGTGGTGGTAAACAGTGTGTCAGACCCTGTATCTTTGACCTTTGGACTTTTCTTTTTAGGGGCAAACAGGGGCAAGGTGTTCCGCAGGTGGCCACGTGGGGGTGTCACGTAGCCCGACTGAGTTTCATTTGGAGTCGTATTTCCATGTGAGAGCACACACACACATGCACGCGAGGGGGTTACTCGGTTTACAGTTATCAGCGTGAGATCAGCCTGCAGTCACAGGCGTTTTGACGACTCAGCAGCGACTGAGACTTTGGTCTTCCCTTTCAAAATGACCTGTGTCAAGATATGGAACCTGACAGCTGAGGCAGACTTTTTTTATTTTTTTTAAACAGAACGATATTCCACGTTTGAAGGTCGTCTTGTCTGTTCTGAATTCTCTCCCATCAGCAGTGGGAGACAGAATGTGTGTAGTGCGTTGCCATGGAGAAGCGTGAGGACTGAGAGACTGAAGAGCCAAGGCCAGATTGACACACTGGATACCACCCATTCCACAGCATGCATCAGCAGCGCTCCACAGCAAACGAGAGAAAACTTCATACGCTCATGTTTCTAAGCTCAGATACACACACTTCCGGCCAGCGTTCGCCAGCCTAAATCTCTGTTTATATCAACAAGCCCTGACTACCTCATTATCTTTTATCTTAATCTTTTATCACTTATCAAAGTGCACATAAAGCACGACCGACCAACCACCTCCCGCCCTTCCTTTCTCAAAAAAACTTGAACACACGTGTGTGTGTTCTTACTGTAAACACAATGTCAACCCGGTCACTCCTTTACAACCCACTGTCCATCTCTCTGCTCTGTCTGGGCCCCTGTCAATCTTTATTTATCCACTCCGTCCATTTGCATATGTGTCTAATATGTGTCTAAGCCACGCCTCTGTCCATTTGCATATGCAGTGTCTAAGCCACGCCTCCAATCCTCTCGTCTCTCCATGCCTCTGTCACTCCTGCTCTATTTTTCAAGCCTGTTTCTGTATCTCTGTCTTAGTGGCTTATCTTTCCACGCTGTCCACGCCTCTCTGTCCCTCATCACTCTCCCCCCTTCCACCTGTCTCTGTGTTTGGGTGTGTAATGGCGCTGGTGTTTGGGCGTGTGACGGCCCTGGTGTTTGGGCGTGTAACGGTGCTGGTGTTTGGGGGCGTGTGACGGTGCCGGTGTTTGGGCGTGTGACAGCCCTGGTGTTTGGGCGTGTGACGGTGCTGGTGTTTGGGGGCGTGTGACGGTGCTGGTGTTTGGGCGTGTGACGGCCCTGGTGTTTGGGCGTGTGACGGTGCTGGTGTTTGGGGGCGTGTGACGGCCCTGGTGTTTGGGGGGCGTGTGACGGCCCTGGTGTTTGGGGGCGTGTGACGGCCCTGGTGTTTGGGGGCGTGTGACGGTGCCGGTGTTTGGGCGTGTGACAGCCCTGGTGTTTGGGCGTGTGACGGTGCTGGTGTTTGGGGGCGTGTGACGGTGCTGGTGTTTGGGCGTGTGACGGTGCTGGTGTTTGGGGGTGTGTGACGGCCCTGGTGTTTGGGCGTGTGACGGTGCTGGTGTTTGGGGGCGTGTGACGGCCCTGGTGTTTGGGGGCGTGTGACGGTGCTGGTGTTTGGGGGTGTGTAACGGTGCCGGTGTTTGGGCGTGTGACGGTGCCGGTCTTTGGGGGCGTGTAACGGTGCTGGTGTTTGGGCGAGTGATGGTGCTAGTGTTTGGGCGTGTAATGGCCCTGGTGCTCACCGCTCTCCTGTACGGATCTCTGTAGTGCTTCTGCCAGCTCTCTGTCAGCGATCTCCTCCGGGCGCGTCTCCTCTCGCCCTTCTGCCCCGTACGCCAGCCGGGCACATTCCGGCAGCTCCGCCTCGGGCAGGAACCGCGTCTCTGTGCCTGTCGTCCCGATCAGGAGCACACTCTTCTTCAGGTCAATAGAGCACTGAGAGAGAGAAAGAGAGAGAGAGAGAGAGAGAGAGAGGGAGAGAGGGAGAGAGGGAGAGAGTGAGCAAGAGAGAGAAAGAGAGAGAGAGAGACAGAGAGAGAGAGACAGAGAGAGAGAGGGAAGGAGGGAAGGAGAGAGAGAGAGAGGGAGAGACAGAGAGAGAGAGGGGGGAGAGACAGAGAGAAAGAGAGAGAGAGAGTGCGCACACGGGGCAGAGGGTGAGAGCAGGCAACTCAGTGACAAAAGAATCTGACCCTGTGTGACCCCACAGCCAGTATGCATATGCTCTGTTTGAATTTTAATTTCTGTTTTTAGAAAGACTGCTAACCCTTGATTTTCATCACTGATGATAGGTCACCAAAAAAAGCCATAGAAAACCACACGGAGACTTATTTACCCCTATTTTAGCAGCTGCAATTACAAAATAGCAATTATATGCAAAGTAATAATCCCCTAAGAATGTTAGAATCTCAGAATTCTGTTATTACATTCCTAGTGTTCCGTAGCACCACTCACAACATCACAGCACAGACGATGTCATAAAGATGACATCAGCCCATCCCTCAGTTAATGCTTCTCTGTATGTTTCCATGGCATTCCTCTATGACATCACAATTCCGCCCTTTTTTTTTTAATATAGCCATTAGAGTGTCCACACAACTCCTCTCTTTTTGATGATTCTGGGATTCATAAAGATGAGCTCAAAAATTTCTTCACTGTGTTGTTTATCATCGTGTCTGTGAAATGCACCCACCTGATGTCTCTTCAGCATGTCTAGTCCAAGCAGCATGTCCATGGGCTGGTCCTCCAGGATGGAGAAGGAGCAGGGGAGGAAATCCCCCTCGATCTGGACCTGAGCTGAACCATAAAACACACACAGAGACACACGTCACCACACGTGTCAACACAGAAACATGCAAACACTGCTCAGTCAACTCACTCTACACTCCCAAAAAACCAACACCTCCCAGAAGACTTTCAGTTTAGCCTCCACAGTATCTTTAAGGTCTTTCCATTTACAAACCACCTGTTTTTCAACCAAGCATTTTAAAAACCAAGCATCTGAACTCTAACAGAACAATCTAAAAGTGTTAAATTAATACTGTACTGTGATTTAGTTAGTCGTATAGAGAGCAAGCTATGCACTCTGTTTAAACAGTTCAGGCTAATCCAAAAGTCTATTACCTTAACACAGACTGGTAAAAGCAGATTAGGCTTAGGGCTCTGTGTGTGTGTCTGTGTGTGTGTGTGAGTGAGTATATGTGTGTGTGTGTGTGTATCTGTGTGTGTATGTGTGTGTGTGTGTCTGTGTGAGTAGGTGTATGTCTGTACGTGAGTGTGTCTGTGTGAGAATGTGTGTGTGTGAGTATATATGTGTGTGTGTATATGTATGTGTGTGTGTGTGTGTGTGTGTGTGTGTGTCCACTGTGAGTGAACTAACAGGGAAGGTATGCTGTTTCTCAGAATACGGAGGGGTGGTGTGGGAGAGCGGCAGAGAGGATGAGTGTAATGAAGTTTGCATGGATCCTCCAGAGAGGGAGGAACCGTGCGGGGTGATGGGAAGACAGCTAGGGCAGTACCTAAGTGCACTCTGCCGATAAT